>NC_052514.1:30378254-30660754 GCF_014356525.2 Nilaparvata lugens | reverse complement strand
ATAAAAATATAGGAGGAGAAAACTTCAAGCAATGGAAGGAGGTAAAGGAGAATGGTGATAAGGAAGAGGGAGAAGAGGTGGTAGAGGAGGAGGAATAGGAGAAAAAGGAAAACAGGAGAAGGAGAAAGGAATGAAGAAGAAGAAGTAATAGGAAAAAGAGGATGGGAAGAAGTAGAACCGGGAACAGGAAAAATCGATCAGAGTGAAAAGAGAACGAAAATGAAAAGAATTAGAAAAAGGTCGAAGAATGGTTGGGGGAATGGTTGGATAAGGAAGAAAAGATGAGATACGGTGATTGGGGAATGAGAAAAGGGTGATGCACCGGATAAAGAAGATTGATAGATAGAAGTAGAACGAGGAGGTAAAATATAGAATAAAAGGATTGTAAAACGACAAAAACAAGAAGCCTTATAAGGGGGAAGGAAATCAGAAATGAACTAGTTGAATAAAGGATTGAAGGTGGAGAAGAGAAAATAGAATGAAAAGAAAAATAGGAGAGGATAGAGGAAAGTAGAATAGAAAAAATAAAATGGTGGAAAATAGAAGCCAGAAGTTGAAGGTTGTTAAGTTAGTGGGGAAAAAGGAGGAGTAGGTAGGAATAAAGTACAAGAAAAAGGAAGAAGAAGTAAAAGTTGCCCCTTCAATCTGACAGGCCCGGTTTGAAAGCGCAGAGATTAACGACTCGTCTGGCGTCCATTTAAACATAGAACTCTATCCGTCGATCCGAGATGATAAGTTATGTGCTGGCAACGTGTATAATATCACATGGTCCAGTTCACTGAAAGCAATCACCACTGGATACGAAACCAGATCAGAATCTGACGGAGATGATGATCGTGAATGAAACGTTGAGCAATATACACAAAAAATGAAGTAGAGGTGTAAAACAAAACCAGGGTAGAACTGATACAATGGTGAAAATTATGGAGGCGGTAAAGAGAGATGGAATCAATCGGAGGAGTGATGGAAAGCATAAAAGACGAGGAACAGAGGGAGGTAAAGACGAGTTGTGAAAAATGGAAGGTGGGAATGTGAGCAATAAACGTAGGATGGGGGAAAAGGAAGTGGTTGTCATAAAAAGTAGGAATGTGGAGGTGAAAAAGAAGAAGAAGAAGAAGAAGAAGAAGAAGAAGAAGAAGAAGAAGAAGAAGAAGAAGAAGAAGAAGAGAAGAAGAAGAAGAAGAAGAAGAATAGGAAGAAGAAGAAGAAGAAGAAGAAGAAGAAGAAGAAGAAGGAGATGAAGAAGAAGAAGGAGAAGAAGAAGAAGAAGATCAACAATGGAAATAGTTCAAGTGGAGGAGGAAGAGAAAAAAGGAGCAGAAGGAAAGTGGCATGGAGGTAAAGAGAGAGTAGATTTCATAAAAATGTTTCTAAATATTTGCAGGGAATGGAGGAACATTGGATCTAGAAAGAAACTGGAGGAACTGAATCGATGACGAAAGCTAAAATTTTTTAGAACAGTGGAGAGGATTGAATCAAATATCTTCTTCATGTGCCTGTCCGTTTTCAGACGTTGGCTCACATGGTGGCTTGTTTCACCCTATCTACAGCTGCATGGAACAATTCAGCGGTGTTTATGGAGAACCAGGCTCTCAAGTTATTCAGCCATAATCAAATATACTATACAAAACTGTAAAGCCGTGTCCACTCTGAACAAATGTTCGACATAATTATATGTTTGGCAAACATGTTTGTTGAGGAGCTCAGGGACAAACATTTTAAAAAGTTTGGACAATCATTGTTTGTCAAACAAAAAATTACTTTTTTTCCAAACATTTTTAGTGTTAACAGCAGTAAAACATGAAAAATGTTCTTCCCACTTACAAATATTTTGTTTGGTGACGCGTCCACACTGGCCACGGGCAAACATTCTTTGTCAAACATAATAAAATTTGCCCAAACTTTTTCAACAACATTTGTTCAGTGTGGACACGACTTAAAAAGAAGAAATTTTTTGGTTAACACCAGATAAGAATATTGTAGACAAGGAAAGGATCGGAGATGAAGGTAATCAGAATGAACGGAGAGAAAAGCTTAGAATCGGAATAATAATCTTATAAAACATGAACTGAAAATGAGACATGCAGCGAAATTATTGGAGGGATATAATATCAGGGTGAGGGAATGATAATGATGGAAAGGCTTAATCCATATAATGCACAGTTCAACCCATAGATCTCAGTAACAACTGAACCAATCTTCAAGTTCAATACGGTAAATTAAAGGGGATGATGAGTAAGTTTGCAGAAATGCATTAAAAGTTATGTTTTTTCTAAGATCCAACTATTTTTCAAAAAATTGTCCATTCCACACACCCAACATAAACTAGGCTGTAACGTTCTTGTTCATTATTATTTATCCAATTATACATCAAAGTTTAGTGTCACTTTTAGAAACGTATAATAAGGAGGATGGGAAGGAAAAGATGCAATGAATAGAAAAAACAGGGAAATGATCAAGACGAGTAAAAAAGTGAGAAAAGCATAGAGTTTACAAAGATGATGTATGGAACATGGTGAGAGAGCAAGTAGTATAAGGTAAGATGATGATGCCATTGCTCATCCATCTGAACCTTTTTGGATTTAGCATGCACTGTGTGTGTGTGTGTGTGTGGTGTGTGTGTGTGTGTGTGTGTGTGTGTGTGTGTGTGCATAGAGGCTCTGGCTGTAGCCCCATCATTATAGTCATTCAGATGACAGCCGTGATCCTCATGTTTATTATAATTATTATAACTACCGACCATAATCGCCGGTGGTAGCCACACTGAGCATGCGCATGCAACAGGCAGATCTCTCTCACTCTTTCCCTCTCTTGCTGCTCTTTTTTATTCAAAGTTTGTTTTTGTTGACCTCCCTGACTGATGCATCCAGTTTTTGTGGCTTACTGGGGGCCGTTTGCAGCACACTCAAAGATTAGAATGAATTGAATCAGCTGGTGGCTCAAACTCGAAATGGACTAAATTATAGCAAATGAGACTTGATACAAAGTTTGTTCTGTTGACCTCCCTGACTGATGCATCCAGTTTTTGTGTCTTACCGGGGGCAATTTGCAAACTCAAAGCTTAAACTGAATCGAATCAGCTGGTGACTGAAACTCGAAATCAACCACATAGAGACTTTATATGGATTTAATCCAGTAAGATGGAATTTTGTTCAACTGATTACTGTGTCTGTACTGTATGAACAGCACCAAATGAGAACAACATTCGCATTACAAAAATTTTTGTTCTGAACTTCCAGTTATGATCAAATTTGAAAGGGAATGACACTACAACAAAATACTAGTCACGGAATTTGCATCGCAACATAATGTTGGAGTTGATTGGTGAACTCATTATGTTTGAAATCCAATTATTTAACGTGATAATGTGGCAGTGCAAGTTGTTACAATGGAAATAGTCCCTCGCAATCATCAAACACAATTTTTGTTGGAGAAGCTCTTGAAATCGATTTTCTGTTCTAGAATCTTCTAGAAAATCGATACAAATAAACGTCAAACTTTGAGACCCTTGTAAATGTTAAACCCTTGAATTCGATTCTCCAGGAAATCGATTTTACTAAACGTCAAGTTTTGAAAAATACGAAAATGATACACAACATAAATTTCAATATCTGAATTCGAATCCATGATAGAGGATAAGTTTGATGAGGGTGTTGATAAAGGGAGAAAATCGTCGAGTGCTGGAACGAAGAGAGTGAGTTTTCAAGGAGGATAAGAAGATGTCAGCAGAAAATATCAGGTAATGAACAGAGAGAAAGGAGTAAATTACAAGTGAGAATATGTATGTGGCTGGGGTAGCAAGCTATCTGATGTTGATAACCATCTCAAAATACTCCACAAATTCCCAACAATTCCAGAATAATTCGATAATCTTCGCCTACATTCTGATTCGTAAAGATGGCGGAGGGAGAGATTGTAAACGTGACCAAGTGTTAACTGTTTACATGTGGCATGTGCAGTTTGAGTAATAAATCTCGAGTGCAACTACAACTAACAACTATTAGTGAGGCCGGTTGACCTGTGAGGAATGCTGCTGGCAAAGCAATACAATCACATCACAACTTGTAATATGAAGCCAACTGCGCAAGCACAACTGTAATGTGGCATGTTGAGGTTATGTTCCATTATGCTGGTGTCGCCGTGCCGAGGAGGTGGGGGAGGTTGATGAGGGGAGGTGAAAGAGGTAGTGGAGGATGAGGAGCTGGAGAAGAAGGTTGTGGATTAGGTTGAGAAGAAGGATGGGGTGGAGGTGGAGGAGGAGGTTCTTAATGAGAAGAAGGATGGGGTGGATGTGGTGGAGGAGGTTAAGAATGAGAGGAAGGATGAGGAGGAGGTTTAGGATGAGAAGAGGGGGGAGGAGCAGGTGGAGGAGAAGGAGGAGAAGGAGGAGAAGGAGAAGAAGGAGGAGAAGGAGGAGAATGAGCAGAAGGAGGAGGATGAGGAAGTGGAGAAGAAGGAGATTTCAGAAATATAGAGTGGTGAGAAAGAGGTTAGATCTAGGGATAAGATGAACAAAGAAAATGGAGTGGAGGGAGGAGAAGGAGAAGAAAAAAGAAGAAGGAAATGAGAGAAGAAAGTAGGGAAAAGTAGTACAGATTAGGGAAAAATGAGCATAAAGTCAGCGAAATTAAAATAGGTAATGAAGAAAGAGAAGAGAGAAAAAATGAATGAAAATAGGAGAGTGAAACCATACAGTAGAGACTCTGTTTAATTTGTCTATTTATTTGTCTCTGGTGAAACTGAATGAGGTGAAGTACAATTAACGAAAAATCGTGAGTTGAGAAGTAGAGAATAAATAACAAGAAAACACTTAAGTTGAAGGAAAAATTCGATTGAAGCTTGATTCTTATTCTCCTAGTGTTCCTTGCCTATTTTTTCTTATTTCAGGAAGCTAACCATAATTTTCAATCATCTAGTGGCATGATTTATCAGTAAAGCTATTTCATACTTGATGTGAATTTTCTTTCTAAGTAGCATGCTCAACTCGTGGTTTCTTTGATAGAAACACACATATTCGACGATAGGAATGTGGATTTTAGCATCCAAATTTTTGCAACCTATTCCTCCAATCAATCTCTAAGAATGATAACGAGAACCTAATGATTCACATTCTGTTGATTGACCAATAGGATGGACATTATTTATCGAATGTCATTGCATTGGAATTTATCAAATTCTGTTCAATAACATTCTGATGACATTCTCAGGATTCTTCTTTAGTTTGTTTCGAATGTCTTCATAATTTTTAATGATTCGACATAATATTACCGAATTTGTCGTTGACTGACATTAAAAGCTAAGTTAGCTATCAATTATTAAAATTCTTATGAATTCATTCTCATACACTGTCAAAGTTGAATGGTAAAGACCTCACTTCACCCAAGATAAAATATTCAACTCTATTCCATTCAACTCAATATTCATTGAAGACGAGAGATGGACGATTCAAACATCATGTTCCCGAAAAAGGGGCGAGAAAGACGTAAAATGAAAGATGAAGACGTGAAGATAAAGAAAAAGAAGTGAGAAGTATAAAGACGTGCAAAGAAAGAGCTAAAAGAAAATGAAAAAGTAATACATGGTAGTAGAGTCCTGCTTAATATGCAGACAACATTTTATTACCGTAATAGTATAATCATTGAATAAATTTCGCAGCCTTTTGAAGGTAACAAAAAGTGATCTTTCGTTCCCGTTTGAATGGTATAGTGCTCAATTATATCTATATCGATGACCATAACTTACATGCTAAACTTATGATGTATATCTATATAGACACTCCGTGACCGTTGCCCTGCCCCTTCACGTTGAGCTGCTTTGCTGATGGACTTTTTCTAACGCTAGCTTATAAACAAAACGGAAATATATAAAAATGAATATAGAGAGTGAAGGAGTTAGAAATAGGTATACTATGATATTTACATGTGAGGAAATATAGATATAATATGAGCCAAAATATGTAGATTGAGTGGGATTCATTCCCAGATAAAATAATAGGGACACCGACAAAGTTGCACGCTTAATAGGGGAGCGAATAGAATTCTGAAGTGGAATCCATGAATGAATGAGTGAATGCATTCGATAGAATGAGATTGTAAAGAAAGGAAACACTTTTTCGTGTTCCTCATTCAGAAAGTAGTGAATGAATGATGGACAAAGTTTAATTTATGAGTAGTGATAGAATATCACAACTGTTATACGTAGTGGAAAGGAAACTTTATATCTATATTGTAGAAGTATACTTTTCATTTTTCATGATGACGTGACACAATTTTTGAACTACTCGATCCCACCAGTCGTGTTGAAGAACGATAAAATTAAATGTTTCAAACTGGAAATTGAACGAATAATTGTTGAGAGTTTTGATAATCAAATCAAAATTTTTTATTCAAAATACAAACAGTTGAGGGTCCTGCCAAGCCCAAAGGTTTTTCGGCGGGTGCCCAGTTACAGGAAAAAAATGAGTTACAAAAGATAAATAAACTTAGAAAAAATAAATATTACACTTCAAAGATTTTAAGTAAAAAATGAAAGAAAACTAATACAAAATGCAAGAATAAAATAAGAAATATACGAGCAGATTTTGATACAGAATTAATAAAAAAAGGGAAAAATGAAAATTTATTAGAAAGGAATGAAATAATAAGGAAAAGGGAAAAATTGTTTTACACAAGTAAGATAAATTGATTGTTTTTGAAGAATTTTGTTTCAACCTATACAAAAGTTTAGGTAGTTCATTACATACCAACAATGGTACCAACACAAGATCAATTTCGGTTTGGTTGAAAGTTTATAAAAGCTGAAGTAACCATATATTCGGAATTATTATAGAATAGTGAAAAAGCATATTAATTCAACATTTCAAATCCCAAATATTGTAATTTAATTTCCAAATATACTTCATCTATTGAAATTAAGTCTATAGTCATGATCATGTTCATTGATTCAATCAATAGTGCCAACCCACTCATTGCATTTATTATAATGGTAATTATTAACATTTTATATTTTCAGCTCTAGTATTCATTAGTATAATATTCCAAGCTTTGTTTTTAAATAATTTTACCTAGCCAATTTCCATTGTACAACTTACTCCTCCCCACTTCCTAATTGTGACCCCAGCACCTAGCCTCAAATTTCGAACTTCCTGTTTCCTATGTAGCCTACTCAAAACACCAGTCTAGCTGAGGATGAGGGAGGTGTAGCCCAGAAACCATGGTCCTTTTGTAAAACAAAATTAAAGTGCTATTGACTACATCTGTGTTTTATTTTTCCAGTTTTGATAAACTTTTATTAGCGAATTTATGACAAAGAAGTGTGATTATATGTTTTGGCAGAGAGAGGATGATGGACAAACAAGTCTCATGATTGTCATAATGAGAGAGGATTTTGGTAATAAGAGACATAAATGAGAGATGATGATCGTTTAAGATGAATTAACAAACTTTGTATGTAATTACTTCTGACGATGATTCCCTCATAGGCCTTGGGCCTGTGCAGTAATAATGGCAGGGATGATAATGTAAGATGAGTGGACCTACAGCTCTCAGTACGCTCACAACCAAAAGAGAGTGATTTTTTCTGAGGATAATGTCTGCATAAGCCCTGAGATTACACGTGGATAGTGAGAGGAATGCTTATAAGATATGAATGGACCTTTTTAAAGTGAGTTCGAAACTATCGAAAAATGAGTTTCCTGCTCTACTGGTAGATCTGACCTCAAGCAAACACCGTTTCACAGAATTTCGAATGATGATAATAATTATCGTATCATGATTCCAGATTCCATGATAACAATTTAAAATGTCAACGTTTCAAATGTAGTTCACGAAGAATATTCACAAATTTGTTTTTAGATATGTAAGTATAAGTGTATCTTGTGTCTTGTATTGTGAATTAAATTGAAATTGAAATTAAAGAAAGCAAATCAAACTTAAAAACTTATTATCGGTAAAATAATCAAGTTATACCAGGGAAAACTTCTAAGATAGTTTTATTCTTTGGTTAAACATTAACAAACCATAAAATGACAAATTATTACCCGATTTATAATCTCAAGATAATGAAACTAAAAAATACTCATTAAAACATCAACTATTTCCAGGAGAAACCAATTCTTCCAGAAGAACTCTAACCAATCTGATAAGGCTTCGTTTTGTTTTGGACCACAATCACCTTTTTGTTCATCCGCTGATTTAATTGTTTTTGAAGCCCTCTCACCAGTCTGCTTTCCTGTTCGAATTTTAATGTCCTAATAAAACACTTCACGAGGTTTGTTTGTCCGCTAAAATGGCTGACCGTTCCAGTAGTATTCAAACGCACAAGAATTTAGTGTCAGGTATTTCAGTTAGTATAAATGGGAACCTGCATATTTACTGGTCTTGTAATGGTATCGGTTGACCTTACGGTAATAAAACCTTTATACAGGTTACAGAATTCTCTTCGAACAAACAAAATCAAAGCTACTACCACCTCAGCTTTGGTGAAAAAACGTTAGGTTGCCTTATTCATTCTAGAGAAGCATTGTTTTGCAAACTGATTTCAACCTACTCTCATGATTTCTAGTACTTTTTCACCTTTTCATTAACATTGTCTTTTTCACACGATTGTGAATTTCAAATAAAGTCTTATCAACCACATTTTTTTGGAATTGAACCAATGACTCTGATAAAGGAATATTGTTTCACATTATAGTAGTTGAGTGGATTTATGGATGGAGGAAAAATAATGAATGGATTATGTTTCATTATGTTGGTTACTGTTGGTTTTGAAAATCACTATCCTACGAATCAGACCTACCTTACCTACTAATGTGGATCTTTGATCCAGTAAGAACTCCAATGATCATATGTCGATTTTCTCAGTAGTTATCTCAAAGCTCTATTCATTTTCCACACTTCTAGAACATTTCAACTTAAAAACCCCTAATTTAGTCAAACCCCTTTTACAGTTAACCTTGTTTTTCAATTTCATTCGAGTAACTGTTCTTTTTGAATCAATCAATTATTCATCGTAATGAATGAAGTATTTTTTCACATCTAAATTACCTGAAACAGCTCATCTCCGTCATACTAAGTACTCAGAATTTCAATTCCCCATGATTATAGGAATTATTTCTAAGCAACCCATCTAATCACATACTTCTTTTAGAATTTCAACTCATTACACGATTGATACAAATTTGAGTACATCTTTTACAAATCCAATTCTTTTTCAATAATCTGTTGCAACAGTAATTACTGCACAGGAGTAACGATAATTATGAGAACAAAATTTACAACCGCGGGAAAATGTTTGCAACAGATTATTAGGAATCAGATCACTGAGTGTTTATAATAATTTTGTGTTTCATTCTGTTGGGAGTGTTGTTGCATTATAATGTAGAGATTCTCATAATACTGTCAGAATTGATAGTTTATAACATCAATGGGAGGCATTTAATCAATGCTGACAGCGTGTAGAGTTGATGCCACCATAGGGAAAATATACTTGACGAGTGAAAAAACCAGAAATACGAGATCGGTATCAATGATATGCTAAATGTAATCGTCGCTTTCAAGCAATTACCCTAAACTAATCATCCCTAATGAAGTTATCAAGCGATCCATGTCATCAATTCACTTCAAGGCCCGGAAAAACAGACGCAGCAGACATGGTTATTAGAAGATCTGGACAAACCTACAGAGCTTAGAGCTTACCTAGTGTTTAGAGTGCAGCGCTTCTCCTTGGGTCGAGGAGACGTGGAAAAATTAGTCTACACTGAACGACGCTCTAATGTCGGATGTTATTGCAAATTTATTCTCAATTTAATCGTTATTTGAACATCCGAAAACCATTTGCATAAATTGAGGTCCAACAGCCGCTCGCACTGCAGCTCGCCCCGTTCCTGTTGGTCTAACGGTCATTTGTCTGCCTCACGTCTGCTCGTCGATTCTGTATTTTTCCCCAGTAGTAATTTACAGAAGTGTGAGAGATTCGAAATACTTGAATTAATTATTAAGAGATGAACTTATAATTGATAATTCTTATGAATATGATTGGGAAAGAACAACAACATGCTTAGCCCAAAACTGATATTCCCAAATTTTGACAATGAGTGACATGTCCAAAAAATAGGTTATGTTTTTACTGTTGTAGTTCAAGCATACTAAAGCTCTGAAGTTATCTTCAAACGGAGCTGCTGCTGAGGTTTCAAACCATATTTGAATCTAGATTAATTGTTAGCTCATTATTCAGAACTGGGATTTGGAAATTGGGATCTAGGATGTAAACTATTGAATAGATTCAAGATCTAGAATTATATCTGGTAGCTCCAAGATTCAGAATTTCATGTGCATCACTCAAGAACTCAGCAGTTAATGGATTCCGCTTCTCAATTATTTCAAGTGTGATTTTGTTCAAAGGCACATCTTTTGAAGAGAAAATTAACTTCATGGTAATTCCAAATTATCAAAGTCGATGATAATTTGTGATTCATACAATCTAGAAGAAGTTAATTATCACCAAATTATCACCAAGTCACAAAATGTTAGCGTAGTGGATCTAGATTGATATCTTTTATTGTATCATCGACATCTTCCGTGACTGAGTGACAAAAAATCTGTGAAATATGAAGTGGTGTATGTCTACGTAAATATTCCAAAGATAATGATGACCATTCATTATAAGTAAAGAGTATTAAATTATCTATCTATGGTCTATCGTCTATGGTATAAACTCTTTCAACCTCCATAGTGCTTATTGGAGTAAGTCTCTGAATTCCTCTTCAGAAGTATACTGCTTGTTTCAAAAAAATATTGGGAAGTCAATTATTCCAATCACAAATCCCCCCCTTATTCCAACATCTATTGAAGAAAGGTAGGGAAGATTGGTCCAGCCATCTACTTCGTATGCCAGCAAATAGACTTCCAATTCAAGCTTGGCACTACAAACCCGATGGGAGAAGAGGCGTCGGACGACCGATGAAGAAATGGATGCCGGAACAGGCCAACAGAGCCTAATCCTTGAATGATGATGATGATAATTCCAACATCTTTTTTCAAGCATTGTTGTGTTCTCAACAATAGAATTTCTCATCATATCTTAGTGGTGGACAATATTCTTCCACCCTGTTTGATACTTCAAATGAGGTTGCAAAGAACTTACAACCTGATATCCTAACTGACATTTGATGTCCTGCTTCACTAATTGTTCAATTTTGAATACTGTGTTCTGTTAACCAACAATGTAATGCCATCATTCAACTTCTAGAACTAGTTATTCTCGAAGCACTATTTCTAATGCATTCATAACCACTGTTCTCAAGTTCCCAATAAATTAACATTCCCTCCACAATTAGCAAATGATACCTTTATTGAATAAGATATCCGTCAATTTCAAATAAATTTCATACAACCTTCGACTCACACACTTAACCCACGATGCTTCAAATACATCCACGACAACTAAAGAGACCCCAGACAGTATAAACAAAGCGATTGCACCAAGTATTTAAACTTTGAATCCAGCGGCCTCAGCTATTTACATACAAATTACAGTACCTGCTCGTTTGGTGCTAACATAATTAATGCACTTTGAATTACCCCTCCTCCTTCTCATCCTCTCCTCCTCCTCCTCCTCCTCCTACTCCTCCCCCCACTCCTCCTTCATCTCCTTCTACTCCTCCTTCTACTTCACCTACTCCTTCTCTATCTTCTCTGTCACCTCCTGTACTCTCACCTCTTCTTTCTCTTCCTCTACCACCACCATTATCATCACGACACAATCCTCTTTCTTCTTCCTCTAATCCTCCTTCTCTTAGTACTTTTCATCTTACACCCCATCTCTTCCTTCACCATTTCTTCCAGCATCTCTCCTCCTTATCCAACTTCTCCTCACATCCATTTTTCTTCTCACTTCTTTTCACACTCATTTTCCAAACCACTGTTAACTGAATTGGAAGAAAATTAGAATAATCTGCCAGTGAACAAGTTACACTGATTGCACTTTCAGCTTCTCTTTTACTCCCACTACTATTAGTATATATTATTCCTCTTCCTCTCCCACTCCTATTAGTTTACATTATTACCCTTTCACTCCTACTCCTATTAGTTTATATTATCGACAAGCTTCCAACACAACTTACTATTTAATAAATTCATTAAAAAGTCAATAGCCTCCTCACTCTGACCCTATCTTCCATCACATGTTGTGTTAAACCTGTTCTTATGGTGACTCAGCCATTTTTTTGGTGTGGGTATTTATTTAATAATTATAGGTTGGCAGTCATGATTATATTCAATGATCGCTGCACTTTAATTCGTTATGTGATCTAGCTGCACAGAATACTGAGTGTGTGGCTATATTTATACTTGAATTTTGATTTTACCCATTGATATTCAAATCATGAATCGACTTTCAAACAACGATTAATTGTTATTTGTCCACTTGATAGATCTGATACACAGTGTTCAAACAAATACATCGATTTTTCTAGAGCTGATATACGATTCACTATAATACAACAGAACTACATAAACAACAGCTGCCTAATAGGAAATGGTAATGAAATCCCCAAATCCAGGTGGTTCTAGAGCTTGTTGATGAACGGGAAAATTGAATTATGATGAAAAGGAGAATTTCCAACTTTTCAATCCCTATTCCTGGAAGAGAAAACTCGGATAGGCTCGAATAAGATCATATACGATTATAGAATATAAGTTTTAAGATGCAGTATATAGATTGATTCACGAAGACTACATTGACCTAGTTAATGACTATTAACTCCTACTATTATTACCTGGTTAATGAAGGTAAAGAGAAAATTTCATGGCTATATCGAGTTCTGTATAATATTATTAAACCAGAGACAATAATGATGTGAATCGTTTCTCTATTGTGAAACCAAAGACAATTTGATGAAAGGAAGAATTTTTAACATTCCAATACCCATTCGTGGAAGAGGTGATGCGGTAGTAAGATATATACAACCAAAGAATATAATATATAATATAAATTGTTGATGTAATAAAAAAAGAATTGACTTATATACGTGCGGGATAGGACTGAACTACTAGACTGATTAACTTGAAATTTCGCATATAGATTCTCAATTTACCGAAAGTGGTTATAGGCCAATTTTGAATTCTTCAATATTTTAGAATGTCAAGTTTTTAATTACACCCTTGCAGAGCACGGGTAACCTGCTAGTATAATATTAATATAAGTTAAAGGAAATAGGATTAACCAAGAGAGAAACTATCGAGAGACATGATACAGAGACATATAGTTCAAAGAGTGTGGAAGAGGAACAAATAGAAACGGGCTGAACCGTCGCCGATTGTGTGTGGAAGATGCAAGATGCATCGGTGCATCGGTGAGGATGCACCAGGATGCACATGCACATTTTTGTAACGAGTAAATTGCAAAACGACTGCTGACTGTTCTCTTTGTAAGGCAATAGTCGCCGCTACTGGAGTCAAAGCAGTCGACGTTTTGAACAGCCGACATCCAAGACACAAAACACTGTGCTTCCTTGAATTTAAATTCAACTGCTGATAGATTCTTCTTCTACTAGGTTTACTACTATTACTAGTTCTTCCTCTCTACTCTCTCTTCTTTTTTTCTATGCACACTTTCCTTCTTCGACTTCTCCTCTTTTGTTTCTATCTATTTCTTCTTTTTGTTCCTCCTTTTTCCGTTCCTTTCCCCCCACAAAGTCTTCACCTCCATCTAGCATCTTCTCTTCCAACTTTCTAGCTTTTTCTCTATCATCTATCTCTTGCAACAGTACTTCTCCACCTTTCCTCTTTTTTCTCGACCACCCTCACTTCCACTTCCTTCTCCTCCTCCTTCTCCTCCTCCTTTCCTTTTTCTCCTCCTCCTCTTTCTCTTCCTCCACATAGAGAGAGGTCTCTATCTCACCTAGCACAGAGATAAAAATCTACCAATCAAGCAATTCTCCTTCTTCTCTTCGTTTACCCTCCTTCAATAATTTCGTCAATTCCCTTTTCCTGTTCCTCCAACTTCTAATTTTTCTTTTCTACAACATCAAGAATGATTTTTATTATCATCTACAACTTTTCACTACTACTATTCCATTGAACTTTCTACTTGCCCACTACTACAAGAGCCTCTTCCCTCCCTTTATTGCAAGAGTTCAAGAGGATCCTCCTTCTTGCAATTCATGACTTCCTTACCGTTTCTTTTCCTTACCTCTTTATTCTCTTACTTCTTCAAGCGATCAAAGTCCTAGTTGCATTCACCTGTTCATCAGTTATCACTTGCAGTAGTCACACAAAAACTGACTTATTAATAATTTGCTGAAAATTATTGTAATAAAATTCATATCAATTGTCGTTAAACAGGTCGGAAGATTGTTATTGGAAGGTTTCCAGGCCACTGGGTTGGTTCATTTTTTACCATGATAATCATAATGAATTCACCATCATGTGTTATTAGCTTTTTGTGTTGGAAACGGCAATCAACAGGGTCTAAAGGAATGTGATCCAACTACTGGACGCAGTTCATACTTTCTGGGCTTATAGCATCGAATAGAAAAGCGACATTTGAATTGTTAGTTCAAAGAGTTTTCTAGGTGAACATTTTCAAATCAAATTAATAAACTAACACAAATCGGATTGGAAATACGTTGATTTGAGGGTGGATATAAATTCAATCACACAGATGTTCAAAACATTTCAAAACATGACAAAATATTGTTGTCTGTCAGTTAACTGTAACAGGTGGTTAAAAAGGACATGCATCAGATGTTATGTTAACTTGTGCATGTCGACTCGTTCGGATTCCCTTGTCTGCCTTGCCGGGCGGGACGGGGCTTCACTTTTATTCCATAGATGGTCGCGATTGATCGTAAATTCTCTATCTGCTTTTAGCGAGTGCAACGGTAAATCTAGCATTACGCGATCTCTTGACCAGTCGTTAACAGTTGACCAACAGTTAAGAGTTGACAGGTTGTCTGGAGTGATTCTTCTATATTTTTCGCCCACATCAATCTTTAATCGAATCTTTCATCTCATAGTACACTTGAATCCACTTTCATCTATAGACTCAATTGTTTTCAATCGACATGTTTTCTTCCACGGTTTTCTTTAGACCTTAAAAGCTATATGAACCTACCATGAGCTCTAAGGTCGTACATGGAGAATTGAAAGGTGGCCATGAGACATGAATGCATGGAATATGAATGTATGATATATGAATGCATGATGCATGAATACTTTTTGTATGATCTGTGCTGACGAGGTCTGAATTTGAAGTTCATATAAGTGGCACTTAGTGGAGCAAGCAGTCACCCTTCCAAAAGAAGCGCGGAGAACACGTCACTTAACGTCATCTTATCGACAATTATGTAATCTTAACTGTCACTTATTCAAACACTGAGGCAATCACTTTTCTATAGGAGCCTGCGAGTAATAGGATCAATAAAAAAATCTCCAAAATCAAGCCCAAAATCGAAATTTATGTAGAGATTTTTTGATCCTTAGAATTATTAAAGCTGCATTAATGTAGTGGGGAAGGAGTCATTCATGAGAAGTGATAATATATCTCTACCTCTTATGATAATAATATATCTCTCTTATGATAATAAAATATCTCTCTATGAAAATAATTTTTTTCTTGATTTATCGACCCTAGGCTAGGAGACTGAGTGAACAAATTTCTCCCAAAGTTGAATTTTGAAATTTATGATTTGCTCTAGAGTCGAAACAACTTGGAAAAAATTTACTCTTTCTCACGAAAATTCAATGATCATGATATTTCATCAATTAGGTACAATTTCAATAAAGACAGTGAGTTATCTTTCTATAACGAATAAAAGATCGATTGAATTATAATGTTTTTCCAAACGAATGTTTCCTTATTCAACATAACAACAAACCACATCACACTAATAAGGTGCTGTCACTTCCGAAGTTGAAAAATCACCAGAAAATTTACAATATTGTCCCACCAACTGGTTTTAGCTATCTTGTTTTAACTGCACCCAAAAGCTTCCCCACAATAATTGCATTATAGATTCAAATAGAGATTATACGGTTCCGAGGCACATGTGGGCATAAGTTTAAGAGAAATATTCAAGACCACGATAAAATTGGATCTTGATTCGGGTTCACAAGCCTAATCCAGCACACAAGTAGTATTTGCAATGTAAATCTCTTTGAGGAACACTATAGCAACCAACATTAACACAAGAATGTAAGTAACATAACTAAACAGAGGCTATGAACATCTCATGTTGGAAGACCTAGCTGTTCTCAATACTAAACCCGGTCAATAAAAAAGGGCAAATAATAGTCAGTTAGACCAGACACCATATAGTCACATAATTTACTTACTTTGCGTGGATTTGTGTCAACATAGCGTTTGCATGTTACATTTTATCTGCATAAATTTAACGAGTAACATATATTTTATTAACATTTATTACTTTTATTTACTGCTTTGGAGCACAGCTAGAATACTCGAAACGGATTCAGGAGATTGAAGAGGCTGCATTAACTGTATGTTTGTTGTCGTTAATCACGGTTAATAACGTTTGGAAATAGTAATGAGAACCTGAGCATTTCACAACAAGAATTCCGTGGACTGAATTTAGGATCGTTGTGGTTTTGTGGTCGGCGTAACTAGCTACTAACTTCTTCAATCCGGGTCAATTTATCAAATTTATTCAATTTCTTTTCTCAAGAAATATTACCCACTGAACAAGGTAAAAAAATTCCCGTGAGGAACACAAGAAAGCTAATGAGTCTCATTAATGATAAAAATGGTCGGATTCATAGGTCAATAATAAGATTTGTCTCTCCACAAATAAATTTGATTCCACTGAAAATTGAAGGAGTACATAGAGGTGCCTACATAGGCCTACACCAAAACCAATTACATATCCACATCCACCAACGTTAGTAGACATAACTTTGTCTACTAACTTTGCACATCCACTATACCAGTATATAGTGTGTACAGAATTTTACGTCAGGAACACGCGCATTTCAATTTCCATCAGTTGATGCTATGCTACTTTCATTCTGTTTCTGTACAGACGGATACATTATATAAAATAAGCATAAGCTGATGAAAAGTGAAATGCACGTGTTCGTGGCGTGAGAGTCTGTACACTCTATAGTGAATGTGGATATTTAATTGATATTGTTGTATTTGGGAGGATACTTCTAATAATTAGAATCAATAATAATTATTGAACAGATTATCGAAATTTTATTTGGTAAATTATTAAAATGTTTAACATTCTCACAGTCACCAGCTTAGTAAAGCAACCTTACATCAAACACAATGTTCGTGAGAGGACAGCTATGTTATGAATACAGTGTAACAAGTTATTGATCAATTTTTATGATTGAGACATTTGAAAATGTGGATTCAAAATGAGTGGTGTTTGTAGTATTCAAAAACAATTTTATGAATATTCAGATTGAATTAAATAGAGAATGCATTTATTCAAATGCTAATTAATATATAATTATTATTTAACGAAAATCGAGCAGCATTTATTTAGGATTTTCGTTAAATAGTAATTATAAATATTCAATAAACCAATACTGAAATATAGGTGGTTCTCATTTTTGTAGGTAATAAACAGGTGAATAAATATGGACCACAAAATGACAAAGAACTTTCAATGCAATAAAATCAATTTCTCTAAGTAGTAAAACCAGAGCGTTCGAACTGCAGAAATACGGTCAACGATATTGGTGTAGCATGGGCAATTGTCTCGTAGTTTACTCGATTCGCAACACCATTAGCATTAGTAATGTGGGTGTGTAAACTGTAAACTGCTTTGAGGCAAGCGGTGTAAAATCAGCACTGGTAAGTTGCACAGTATTTACACAGGTGTGAAACAACAAAACCAACAAACACCAATAAAACAAGTGTTTCAGGAATGGGAGACCTGTTACCTGTATTTAGTTTACAATGGGTGCAGCTCGTGAACGAGCAAGCGAGTGCGGTTACAACGTAATTTTTAAAAGCGGGTATTTATTTACGTGAACAATGGATGAGGTAATAATTTATGGTCGGGTGGCTTCTTCAGTGCACCAACAGACTGGATTCCTGCGGTAGGGTATTACAACTATGCTAAGCGGGGTGAGCTTTGTTGCAGGAACCTTCTTCAAATGGAACTTAGGTTTAAAGAGTTGACTAATAATTGAATTGAATAGTACATTCAAATTTATTAATAGAAAAAACCACTCTTTAATTCCCAACACATTAAAAAAATGGATAACCAAACACCTTTAGTCCAGTCAACGAAAGATTATAGAGGGAAAAGTTTGGAAAACAATTTTCAACTCCACTGCTTTTAAGGATAGTTAGAGGATCAACATATCAAAAGTCCTCACCCCTACCCCCTGTGCTAAAGGGGTGAGGGTGGTTTGAAAGTACCATTCTTTCATTTTTCGCATATATTTACTTATGTAATGTGTTGCTTGATTTATTACTATACATTACAAACGACAAAATTATCTATTTTTTAAATAATACAATGTCGGGCCGGAGTATGGAGATTGGACAAAAAGAAATAATATTTTAAATAAAATCAAAAGCAGAATTTCCCTCTTCATTGAACTTTTTATTCATGTCGCCGGACAAAAGACAAATATATTTCTTTGATATTCAGTTTTTGCAATAATTGATGTGTTTTTTCTTCAACAGGTAAATGTGTCGATTCTCGTCTTATCAACACAGGGACACTGTGGAGGAGCTTGCTGCTGTATAAATCGCTGTAAATTTCCTTGGTTTCATGATTATAATGCATACAAGTATCAATATCCAAGGAGTTACCTATTACTCCATTCTCCGAACGTCCGCATGGAAAAACACCAATCGCGCCTCTCGATGGCGTTTTTGACTTTTTCAATGGAACTTAGAATTCATTCACATAGGATTCTTTATTCTTAGAGGGAACAAATTAATTTCTATATGATTCCATACACAATTCATAAGACGATAACTGACATGATCCCTGAGATAGGGATATCATAGTCCATATACAGAGTGTCCCAAAATTAAAGTTCCAAACTTCAGGAATAGGTTCTATGGGTCAAAACAAAGAGAAAATGTGGAATAATTTATTTTCTAAAACGCTTCGTTTACAAGGTATTCGTCATTTTGTTTTTTTTACAAAATAATTTTCATCTTCAATTTCTATCTTTAAATGAATGTAGGCTATTATTCAAGGTTATAAACAATAAAACACATTTTTATGAAAGTACTTTTTATTCAATAACGATGCATAGAAAATAATCTAAGCCAAGCTGAAATGATGATTTTCTTTTTCCCGTTAATCATATTGCAGTTTCTAACTACTAAGTACCACTTTCCTTATCATTATCACTCATATTACGCATATCTGCCTCCTTCTTCGCTTCTGTCAACACAACACAAAATCCAACTCATCTTCAAATTGTTGAATATTTCATTTTGTGCAAAATCACTGCAGCTATATTGTCGATTGTTGAAAACTAGAATCAGATATAATGTAATCTACCTGAACAAAGTTTCTATAAATATAATGCATCTTCTTCTTTCTTCACCTCTTTTCCTTCCATCTCTTTTTTGTCTCGTTTTTTCTCATCTTCTCTTCTGCTCTTCTTAAATCTTCTTCTTTTGAATTTATTGCCATTAGAGTTGACAATGTTACAGAGTAAAAATGAGATTCAAACAAAACTTAAAGTGCACTTCATAAGAATAAATCATTTTGATTAGTTTCAGGAAGGAATAGTATGTATTGTTGAGTCTAAAATTATTTATATTTCAGAATAAAAATGTATTATGATTTAATAAATATTTGTGTCAGAGTGAATAACATTAGGTAATATCCCAAAATTGATATCTTGTTCATTGTCGCTTACCGAGCAAAGTCTTTTTCTATTTTATATTTTTTAAGTTAAGTTATGATGCAATGGACAAAACAGAACAATCAGTTACAAAATAATGTAGAAATTGGTAGATCAATGTGAAAATCAGTAGAAATCAATGTAGATCAGGTCGATTAAGTAAACAGAAGTATTGCTATTGATTTTTCTATTGTATGTAATGGATTATTTTTATTGTCCCTCATCTAGCTTGCAGCTAGAGGGATACTATCGAACTAATCTAATATTCAAATAAATAAATAAAACAAATTCTCTCCACCTACTACTCTTGACGATCTACTCTCGGTTTCTCACTTTGCTCAGCTTACATAATTATTATACTTTATATCAGTGGTCACCAAATCGCGGACCGCCAGCTAGTTTTGTGTGGACCGCGATGTCATACCGATCTCAACGAAAAAAATTAAAATAAATCCTAAAACAAAAAATCCAAAAGAAACCCTTTAAAGTCTCAATAAGATTAAATTAAAAAAAAAACAAATAGAATAATAAATGAACATCAGCCGCGTAACAAATTAGAAGGGAGATAGTTCTTCCAATGTAAGCGACATCTAGCCTTAACGGCTAAACGATTATGTGTGGTTTCTTATTTAATTTTACACGTCAATTTTTTACATTTCTTATTAGAGTTACTTATCTGTATCTTATTCTTAATAAGAAGCTGGCTATTGATTTAATATTGTTGCATTATTTTACCCAATTATTTCATGCCTAGTAAAACGTTTAATTTAAATTATCTTGGTATTTCAATAGCTATAGTCAAGGACTAAATTCGAGAATGGTTTTGAAAATTCCATAAGTGAACATTCTTCATGTCAATAGAATAAAGATGAACAATAAATTAATTTTTATTGCCTTTATTTCAATTTTAATAATTTTAATCATGGCATAATATCAAACTTCAATATATTTGAAGAACATTGATATCGAAATACATGCAGAGTAATAACTATCCTAAATATTTGTACTATTAAAATTAATGTAGTTGAACTATCAATTTTCAAAAAAATTCTGAAGAGTACCCCCCCCCACTACTGTGCTTTTCCCTGAATGGTCCGCAGAAGCTCACCAAGACTTTGAAACGGACCTTCATGAAACTTAATTGGTGACCACTGCTTCATATTATAATATTTGGATTTACCTCAATTCCTCTTCTGTTCTTATGTTGTCCTCTTCACTCGCCTTCTTGCTTTCCCTAACCACTTCTCGCTTTTCTTTCTTCACCTTTTTCATTAAATCTTTATTGATGAAGCGCATCATAACGAGTTTCATGATCTTTGTCATGCACGAGTTATTCATTTTTGTATTGAAAGTTATTGCTTCACAGATAAATATGTAGCAAACTCATATGAAAACGACATTTCTGCAGAAGAAACACCAATAACGGTGCATTATTCAACAAATTTCAATATGAACAGACTCAATGATACACGAATCAAATTTGTTACACATGAGTTTAGCAAACTTGTCACATTGAAAGTAATTCAGTTACATTATAAATTCAGTTGCATACGAAAGAGCTTGACCATTATTGGGTTTATTTCCAAGCAAGAATTCTCCAAAACTCAAGCAAGTTTAATTCAAGCAAAAATGGGTTTGAGCATTATTCTCGTGAGTACTCTATATTTAGTTTTATTTTTCCAAATTCAAGAAAAAACTTTTTCATCAACAAGTTGCTCTAAACAAAAATTATATTTCGATAACAATTCAAACACGCCTAATCTGCTTCTTAGCTACTGTATATAATATGAGTCCTTCCTGCATTGGACCTACTGCGATTTGTATTTAGCTATGAAAGCATGAGTAATAATTTATTATTTGGTTGAGAATTGAGGAATTTTTTGGGGAGTGAATGGTGAACTTTCCATTAAAATAGGTTGACTTGTTATATGTAATTTCACATACGTACTACATGAATTTTCAATTACCATTCAATTTATAACCTGTATAATCGTCCATAAAAATAATAATAATATAATAATCATTAGATCTTTTTATTCCAGTGAACAATTCCATATTACTCTGAGTTCAAAACCAATAACAGTATTTATTTTTCAATAATAATCTTCTATATTCAATTTTGTTCTAAGATTGAAACCTATTTGGTTAGTCCTGTTTTATCATTGTATCATTTCCATCTTGACAATTATTTTGTCAGACCTTCATGATGAAGTTCAATTTTGACATTTATCAAATATATACAAGGTTCTTTATAATATATAGTATATACTTCTTAATTTATGATTCTTTAATATACAATATAGTTTTCTTGGATGGATAAGAACTTCGCATCATTAACATTAGAGACTCTTCCATATTTGAATATTGTTAAATTTTATATAGTTGATTAAAATTGTATTTTACTAGAAGCGAGCTCTGTTAATAAGAAGGAGAACCCCTAAACATGAGTATCTACACTTAATTATATCAAAACTTCATTACTTCTATCATATTATATGCTAGTTTATAATGTCATAAAGCAAAGATAGCGTAAGTTGTATCAGTTGTCTCTGATAATATCAAATGAAGAAGGGAGTTCCCAGGATAAAAAACAAGTGACAGTAGCAAATTTCGAAGAATTATATTCTCAGAGTCCAGTCATTCCAACTGCAACCAAGAGAACCCTCAAAAATGCAAATCTCCAACATTGTTAGTCCCGAAATACAATTTAATATCAGATTATGTTATTGTTTTTGTAATTTATGTGTATTTTTTACAGGTGAATATTATTATAATTACTTCCGCCTTAACATCAGACGGATATTGTGTAAGAGATTGCTGCTGTATAGAATGTTGCACATATCCATGGATTCATCATCATCCGTGCCATGCATATGAGTATCAATATCCAAGAGCTTGCCCACCTCCATTCTACAATCCTCCTGTCGGAGAAACATCGATCTCTCCCTTCAATTTACCTCTCGGTTTGGACGAAACAGTGTTAGAAGTCTTGAAAAATCTTACAAAAACAGTTCCTAAATCTTTAGCATCATTATCATTATCACAATCATCATCATTTCAATCATCATCATCATCATCATCAGAATCATCATCATCATCATCACAATCAGGATCAGCATTTGGATCAGCTTCTGGATCAGCATTTGGATCAGCAATTGGATCACCATATGGATCAGCATCTGGATCATTTTCATATCATTATTAGATCAGGGGCGAGTTTTCTCGTATGGAGCCAGGTACGGGAGAAATATTGATAGTTTATAGTTAACTAACTCCCCTCCCCCCTTATTTTTTATCAACGCTCACATAATTATATTTAAACAATCTTTAATACTGTTAAATTCATGATAGAAGAATGAGAATGATTAAGATAGAATGAAGCTTCTATAGAGTGTGTCACAAAAAACTTATTTTTAAAAGATCATGCAATTGAAATATTAGCAATTGGTTTGGCCAGAGCATTCGAATTGTAGCGCCAAATCCCTGACTACAGTTCTGCCAATAGCAGGCCTGTTGGCACCAGTGCGTCCAGCTGTTTGGCTTGTCGAGAAAAAAGCCCCAGTCATCCTAGCTTTCATTTCTTGTTTCGTCCATTCGCTTGTTTTTTGTCACCCCGTTGTCTTGTAGCAAGACCGAATTTGTATTTTGTAATGTAATTTCAATCGGAAATTTCTTGTAGATAATTGTTCGAGTATAGTGTGTGTGAATTGAGTATAACAGCGTAAATAGTGTTAAATTGAATTAATTTGAATCGGATTTGAATTTATAAAGACTCCAGTTTGAGCTTTGTTCAAACCACAGGATATGACCTGCAAGTGGAACACAGAATCAACACAAAAAGGCAGCCCGGAAGCAAACCTTTCTTTTCCCAGATTTCTTCCCACCCATGAATCTGACCGAAACACCTAATAAAGGCTTCGAAGGGCAAGTAGACAAAATTGGATTAAATCTGGTGAGTTTTTGCTCTTTTTTATTGTTTATTAATGCAGAGTTTAACTGTACAATTAACCTGGCTCAAATTGAAGATTAAATTTTGCTCCTTGTTTGTATTTGATTATTTAAATAGTAAATTACAGTCCACTGGTAGCTCTAGCCTGAGCTTTGTACAGAACATTTTTGATCCTCCGAACCGTGATGAATTTAAATTTGTAATTTATTGATTAATTCACACACATTGGGATTTAAGCAGTTTCGTATTTGTCCAATGTTGGCATGTTGAGAATGGTCTGATCCATGCTCAACTTAGTTTGTTGTAGTCTTGTTCTAAGAGCAAGGTTTCTTGTCAATTTGTATTTGTCTGAAATTAAATTTATTTCAGTTAAAATTGTAATTTTCCTGAAACTAGGCTCATTGTGCTATTTTTCGGGAATTTGTTTGTTTGTTGGATTTTTGTATTGTCCATTTTTGTTATACATGTTAGTGAAGGTTAATCACAGCATGATTTTGTTTGTTCAATTCAACAAGTTATCGTTTGTTTGTGAGTTGTTGGAAGAACATTATCTAATCATATAGTTTCGTCTTCAGCAGTAACTTATCTTGTGAATTGATAATCAAAGTTTAACTTTGATAACTTACTAGTCGTGATTCTTCCTTCCATTTAGTTTTGAACTCATTCTTGTTTTATTGTCTGTTGTTTGTATTGTCGGGGCTGAATTGTTTTGTGTATGAGTTCAAGATGGAGGAAAAATACAGAAACAATCAGGGTGCATCGCGCTAAACTGGAACAATTGTATGCCAGATTGCAGAGAATTATGACTGTCTAAAAATGTCTTTGATCCAAAAGTTGCTGAGCAATTTTTAGTGTTGTATCCTCGGGTGTCTCAGACCATTTCGGATTATGAAAAGACAGAATTAGTGGTTAATGAGTTGGAACTTGAGTTGAATAAAGATTATGTTGTAGCATTCAACGACTCACACCTAGATCTGTTTCAGTATATTGAAGTAGCGGCTAACACTCTCAAACAGAAAAGGCGACTGATGCTATTGCTCAATCTTCGGCAGCTCAGCAGCTAGTGCACAGCCGGTCGTGTCCGAGTCGGTACTGCCCAAAATCGACCTTCCGAAATTTGATGGGAACCAGACTCAATGGTCGGTGTTTTATGAACTATTTAAGGCATTGGTACATGACAACAAGAGTTTGAACGATCAGCAGAAGGTCCAATATCTTGTAAGTAGACTTACTGGACAAGCAGCAAATATTTGTCGTCATTTGCCACCATTGGCTAATAATTATCAAATAATTTGGCAGGCATTATTGACCCGCTATAACGATCCACGGGCGCAAGTCGATGCCTATTTCAAACAAATTTTTGAATTTCGTCCAATAAAATCAGAATCAAAGGCAGGTTGTATTGCGATTTTGGATTGGTTTTGTAGTTCAATCAATGCAGTGAAGAGATTGCAACTCACTGATTTGTCAGACTCGATATTCCTCTATCATGGCTTGAGATTGCTGGATCCAAGTTCTCGTAGAAATTTTGAATCGGCCGTCCGTGACAAGGCTATGCCAACTTATACGATTATGTCAAATTCATTGAAAAGCAAATTAAGACTCTTCCTTCTGAT
This sequence comes from Nilaparvata lugens, assembly GCF_014356525.2. Taxonomy (NCBI): domain Eukaryota; kingdom Metazoa; phylum Arthropoda; class Insecta; order Hemiptera; family Delphacidae; genus Nilaparvata; species Nilaparvata lugens. The sequence goes on along the minus strand of NC_052514.1, from coordinate 30,635,339 downwards.
GAGAAACAGACTGAATCGTTTAATATGAGGCACAAAAAGGATAATAAATCAAAGGTGTTTGTGGTTCAATCTAATGATTCATCAACGATGCATCTAGTAAAATCCCAATTGTCTGAAGTGCTCAAAACCGGGTCATCGGTTAGTAGATTGTGCAAGTTTCTTGAAAATGACTCCTTGGGATCGTTATTGTTTGATTAAAGGAAAGTTTTGTTGTTTTCGTTGTCTTGATGTGGATCATTTGAGTAGAGATTGTCGTAGTAAAACTCAGTGTGCTCAATGTCGAGAATCTCATCATTCTTTATTGCACTTTTCCAGATCAAGTTCCAATGAAGGTGTTGCGTCCTCGTCGAACTCCAAGGCAGGTGGCACATCACCTATTAGTTGTTGTTCTACATCCAACGATGTAGAAAATTCGACCGTTGTGTTGTCGACCGTCACTGCACATGTTCGAGATTGTAATGATCAGCTTTGTGATGTTCGTTTCTTGATTGACACCGGGAGTCAGTGTCATTTTGTTACAGCCAAATTGTGTCGGCGTTTGAGACTACCATTCCAGCCCATGAAAACCGTTGTTCGTGGATTCGGTGGTGGTACTAGTGAAGTTCGAGGTCGTACTTGTGTGTCGATTCAGTCGAAGTTGGATCCTACCGTCAAGTTTTCGATGGATGCCACAGTGGTAGATAAAGTCATCGACAAGTTGCCTTCTTGTGAAATCGACAGATCCAAACTTCATCATCTTGAAAATCTCACACTGGCTGACGACAAATTCTACCTTCCTAGTAGAATAGATGGCATCATTGGTGCGGAGTTAGTTCCTCACTTGCTACGTGGGAGTCCTAGTACAGGTGAATCGCACGAATTGATGACTGTTAATAGTGTCTTTGGTCACATTCTGATGGGGAGAGCGCCGATTCTCACTTCAACAACGAATGTGTCGAATTGTTTTACAGCCATCTGTAGTCCATTCGTTAGTAGTCCATCGTTGGATAGTTTTGTGGAACGTTTTTGGGAGTTGGAATCGTGCCCTGCACCAAGCTGTCAACTGAAACCGGAAGAGTTGGAGTGTGAGGTAAATTTTCGGAAGTCTGTACATCGTGTGAATTCTGGTCGTTTTGTTGTTGCCTTGTCATTTGCGGAGCCGCCCAGCAGCTTGGGAGATTCGTATGCTGTCGCCGAACGCAGACTGCTGACTTTGGAGAGACGACTAGAGCTTGACAGCAATACTCGTATTTCATATCATGAAATATTGATTGATTACCTACGTCAGGGTCACATGTCGTTTGTAGCAGATCAGACAGACCGAGGTGGTTACTACATACCGCATCACGCCATCGTGAAAGCAAGCAGCACTACCACGCCCATCCGAATTGTATTTGATGCTGGTTCCAGAACATCATCGGGTTTGTCATTGAACCAGGTTCTTCATGCTGGTCCCAAATTGCAGACTGACATTTTTGTTTTGTTAGTTAATTTTCGTTTGTTCCCAATCGCACTAACTGCTGACATTAAACAAATGTATCGACAGATATTAGTGGAGGATTCCTGCCGTCGTTATCAGCGTGTATTGTGGAGATTTTCGCCGGAGGATCCGATCGAAATTTATCAGCTCAATTGTGTTGTTTTTGGTGTTTCAAGCTCTCCATATTTGGCGCTTCGCACCGTCCACCAGCTTGTAGAGGAGGATGGAAATCGTTTTCGTACAAGGATTTCGAAGCAGACAACTCCTTGGCTATCTTGGGATTGAATTGGCAACCTAGTACTGATCTGTTTCAGTTTTCAGTCAAGAGTGGTGAGGTCGTCGCTACTAAGCATTCTATTCTGTCAGTGATGGCTTGTATCTATGATCCACTTGGTCTCTTGTCACCGTTTACATTATTTCTAAAATGTCTTGTCCAGAAACTGTGGAAATTGGGAGTGGATTGGGACGAGAAGCCGCCTAAGTCTATATGCACTCTTTGGGAGAATTGTCAAAAAGAGTTGCCTCTATTATTGAAATTTGCTGTTCCACATCATGTTGGTTTGTTTCAGGATTCTCACATCAGTTTGATTGGTTTTTGTGACGCATCATTGTCTGGTTATGGTGCAGCTATCTATGTGAAGTCGCAGAAGGAGAGCGAGGAGTCAAGAGTTGTATTATTGTGTTCAAAGTCCAAGGTAGCACCATCTAAAGTTGTTTCAATACCTCGTTTGGAGTTGTGTGCGGCACTCTTGTTGGCAGAACTCATGAATTCAGTAGTCACTATTATTAGTGAACATTGTCATGTGTCTCGTATTGTCGCACTCTCTGATTCTACAGTCACCTTGTGTTGGATTAATGCTCCATCCGCGAAATGGCAAACTTTTGTTGGTAATCGCATCGCAAAAATACAGGATTCTTGTATACAGGAGTGGATGCATGTTGCCAGAATTGAAAATCCCGCTGATTGTTTGTCTAGAGGTTTATCACCAGTTGAGCTTGTGAACTTTCCGTTGTGGCTCTCAGGTCCATCATGGATAGCAGAGGACAAATGCGATTGGCCCATCCAAACTCAAATGGAAGAGATCGTGGATCCACCGGAGGCGAAAAAACCGTCAGTGTTGACAGTCACAAAATCTCCTGATGGTAACAGCAATGCAATATATTCATTGATTGGTCGTTGTTCGGATTATGGTCGTCTTTTGAGAATTGTAATTCTTGTTCTCAAATTCTTACGAATCTTACCCCAATCAGAAGAATCAGATTTCGATGTTGCTGAGAGGTATCTATGTAAAGTGGTACAGAAGATACATTTTTCATCTGAATTTGTGCAATTGGAGAAGGGAGAAGATTGTTCTATGCGCCTACGTCGCCTGTCTCCATTCATTGATAAAGGTGTGATTCGCGTCGGCGGTCGTTTGTCTCATGCTGGACTTGAATTTGAGACTTGTCATCAGATGATCTTACCAAAATCCGACACTTTCGTATCGATGTTGATTGATTATCATCACAAGAAGAACTGTCATGCTGGACCTTCGTTATTGTTGTCCTTGATCAGACAGAAATTCTGGATACTGTCTGCTCACTCTATTATTCGTATTTGTGTTTTTAAGTGTAATCGTTGTTTCCGTGTTCGACCTAGTAATAATGCAATTATTCCAAAAATGGGTGACCTGCCTGCTTTTAGAGTGTCAAAATGCAAACCATTTGAAAATTGTGGTGTGGATTACGCTGGTCCTTTGCGTATTACTATGACAAGACGTCGTAATCCTGGTGTTTTGAAAGCCTACATTTGTCTGTTTGTGTGTATGGCAACAAAGGCAGTACATATTGAGTTGATATCGGATCTATCAACGCCCATGTTTTTAGCTGCGTTTTGTCGTTTTTTGTCATGTCGTGGACCCTGTCATGTGATGTATTCCAATTGTGGTACTTATTTTGTAGGTGCCAAGGAACAGTTGCGAAAGATATCTCAACTTTTGAACTCATCCGAGTTTCAAACCACATTGACTAGTCAACTCACGGAACACAAAATTGAATGGAAATTCATTCCCCCTGGTTCACCGCATTTTGGAGGTCTGTGGGAGGCAAATATCAAATCTGTAAAGTTGCATCTGTTCCGAGTAATTGGCAATCAACTTCTCACCTATGAGGAACTGAACACGGTATTGATGCAGATTGAAAGTGTCCTGAATTCCCGCCCACTGTGTGTACTGAGTGAGGATCCGTGTGAACCGCTGGCTTTAACCCCAGCGCACTTTTTGACGCTAACACCGTTGAGATCGTTTCCCATGCGGGATGTTGTGAAGTTGTGGATTGTAAATCCTTCACAGATAATACGATGTTTCTGATATTTATAAGAGCAGTCTCTAAATTCCCTCTTTTGCGAATAAATTCACAAAAAATTAAGGCCGTCCGGCTCGCAAAATTACTGGGTTCAAACTCAGCTCTAGCTCAGTGGTAGATACACGAATATTCCAAATATAAGTAATTACCATAAGGTTCAATGACCAGTGATTGATAATTCTTACCGCTGCTTCTGTGAAGTTCTTGAAGAATACCAGTGAGGAAATTAAAAGAATATTTGATGACTGATTATCAGTAACCTGTACCACTAGAGAATAATCAGGACCAACTATAATGTTTCTAGTTGATTCTTAAAACGCTCGTCGTGAATACAAGTATTCACCAATATACCCTTTCAAAATTCCTTAGAACTTACAACGCCAGTTCTTGAAGCTCTCTGGATCCTTATATGATATACTGGAACCTTATTAATATAATTTTTAATATACTTGTTCTGGCAGTTAAAATGAATATCATCAAAGGATGATAAACATTGAGTGCTCTGAATAAGGCTAATATTACTTGATTCAATAATTTTAAGTGCTGCTAAATATTTGTTGATATTAAAACAGCTCAAACTGCATATCACGAGATGAACTAGGATAAAATAAATTTCTATGATTTGTATGCTGACATAAAATACAAAATATATTCCCATAAAAAATATGTGCATAAAATATTCAATATATCTGTAATTCACTTAAATAATCTATTTCAAAAATCTGAATAATTATCACAGGCTTTGCCAATAATCACAATAGTGAGTTTCAAATTCATAAATATATTATATTTAATACTGGTACTTAGACTTCCAATCAATATAAAATTCTGCAAATAAAAACCTGTTCGGTCTATAAGTTTGATATGATATACTTTGTTCAATTAACAAAATTATAATTAATAAATTAATATTCAAACATGAGATCTCAGGGATTGTATGAATTCGGGCTGTGCATGGAAGTAAGCTTCCTACATATATTAAATAAATTTATAAATGTTCTTATGGACTATGTGATATTGTTCAACACGTGGTGACTTTTTATTTTAATTCAAATTAATTGGAATAGCGCTTTTTTATTAATTACCCCACTGAACGTAGAAAAAACGAGCTCGATCGACTTATCACTCACTGAACTGAAGTTCTAGATGGTCTCGTGGATTGAATTAATTATTTCCAATAATTAATTAGGTAGGCTCCTTTTCGTCACTGCTGGGCTAATGCATGATCCAGATTTTTATAAGTTTCTCTCGAATTAAAGCTATTTTTATGGGAATCTTTACAAATTACGAACTCTTTGACAGCACTGAGTTCACAGATAATTGACATTTAATACAAATACTTTACATTTAAAAAAGGGTTTGGCTTAATAGTTTTAAAATTTTAAAAAGAGGAAGAAAGAACCCTAAACTCCATGTGCATCCTCTCAGGTCGGGATCTTAAGCCAGAAGAAGGAGGTTTTTAGAAAAATTTGTCTCTTCTACGAATAATTCTGTAAGCTACTCTCTGATTGGCCTTCAATTCAATAGACTCAATACAATTGGTTGCCTTGGGAATCAGGGCTTCCTCGGCTTTATAATAGAAAAAATTAAATAAAAAAGAATTTTTATACAAATGTATGGAGTGTTTATCTAAATTGATTTCATAAATAAATCCTAACATGTGATGTTAATACATTTAGTTTTTATATGAGTTTTGTATACTCTTGATTTATCATGCTTTCTTAGATTATAATAAATATTTATACAAAAATAATGGGTGTTCGTATTTCTACACATCGACTTCATTTAGTATACATAATATATCCTTTATGAGTAAATTTTATATAATTCAACCTGTCATATGGGTTGATCGAATAATCAGCTGGTTTGCTCAATATTGATTCTAATAATTATCGATTTATCCAAGATCGACTAATTCTTTTCAAAATGTAAACAAATAACTCTAACCTCAATGTTCATGCATTTTATTTTTTTTATAATCCGCCAATAATAAGTAAGCCGCTTTATAATTTTTTGATCTTACCAATGGGTTCTCATAATTATTAAATCACAATTATACATGTTTTCTTATCATCGTTGATAATGCTATTATTCCTAATCGCTAATAATAATTGATTTGAGTTGATTTATCCTTTGACTAGGTCTAACCTTCTTTCCAATTTTATAGTTCTATTATATTTCATTGGTTCATTTTAAAATATTTGGTGGTAATAATTTACCACGTGACACAATACGCCCTCTGATTTCTGATTTAAAACGACAATTCGAGAATATAATATAATTCTATGATCCAGTTGGTTTTGGATCAGAAATCATACATGTTACAAAGTCTGTTAATAAATCTACTGAGAATTCTACCTCCTAACAATTCAACAACATATACAACAATAAATAAATTCAATTCAAATACATACGCCTTACATCGGCCAATCTCCTTCTACACACAATACACAAATAAAACTATCTCCTCCTCCATACACAATATAAACCTTTTTTCTAATCCACGCTCCGCCCTCAGGCTCGAAGCACATTTGAACGTTAGTGCAAAATCATTGCCAACCTAACAAACTGGTAATTCTCTGACTTGCAGAATATAATATTTTTTCTCCCTCAACATAGAACAGTGACTTGTACATTTTCATTTCATTCTCTTGCAGAATTGGGCTTTGCTTTCATATAATGGATATTTTAAGGATAATCTTTGGTAGTTTTATCAACAAGAACTTCTTATTCATCTAATACATTGAGACTTTGGCTTAATGCTTTTGGTGGTAACTATGCGGTTTGATCATTTGGCGGATAATTTTAGTGATTTTCTCAATTAGTTTATACATAAATAATAATAATATAATATTTTTATAATATCTCTACATGCAATTCACATTTATATGACACTTGATCTTCTTATTCGGGGTATCAGCTTGGATGATTTAATAGGCATTGACTACTCTGGTTTTCGTAGTGGACAGCTGGTTTCCATTGGCTTCGGTTCATCACTTGTCGCCATCTTGATGTCTCTTCCTGCTATACAACGGTAAGTTGGCTTTTAACATTAGAAGTTATTTATTCTCTTGCTTCATTAGTGAGGATGATATTAAAGGTGGTTTCTAAATTTTTTATTTCTTTATTTTCAAGTGTTGTTATTCGAAGTGGATACTCGTCTGCTAATTAAGTATATTGTTGGCGTTCGTCTGGTACGTATATCTTGTCAGGTAGGCCAATGACGTTTCATCAAAATATTATTGTTTATATCCTTATCGCTTAGTGTCTCGATAATACGGTTTGAGATTAGAAATATTGGGCTTTGATCCTGTGAATTGTTTGGCGGCTCTGACGACCGATTCTCCATCAGCTCTCTTATCTTGGATAATTTAGAATATTTGCTTTGTCTATCCTCAACTTTTCTGGGTTTCAAATTGGTTTTGAAAATTTTTGAATTGATTCTCTTAGCATATATCACGCCCTCATTCGTCAGTACTTTAATAATATTTTCTTTAATTGCTATCACAGCCATAATAATAATAATATTCACGAAATAAATCAATGTATTTATTGTATTTCTTCCAACATAACCTTTCCATAAACAACAATCGTATAATTCCCTTTTCGATAAACAATGTACTATTCCTTTCGATTTTAGTTCACACGTTTTACCATCCATTATTATATTTGCAACATAATTTTTACCTGACATCATAGTTGTACTAATAATCATAACAAAATGAATCAGCATAATTGTTAAGCTTGTAACATAACCTCTTGGTGAACAATACACAGATGTTCTTTCCTTCAATGAACAATTCATTCCTTCTTTAAATTTTAATGCACATATTCCATCTTCCAATAGCTTCCTATAATAATTTCTTCCTTTATCATTTTCTAAACCCGTATCCGTTATTACTTTTTCCTTGTTTTTGAGCATGTTCTTTTTCTTTATTCCGTAATTGCAATCACGACGGTAAGCTGCTTGCTTGAACCGCGTGTGCTTCGGGTGCATGTTGGTCCAATTATTCATCTCATCCTGGTGCCGGTATTCCTCTCTGTATGTTGCCTTCTTTTCCTGGTTGCTTTGTTTCTTGACGTCCTTTTTGCAGTGCTTGAATTTGGCATGCGGACGATAACCTCTCTTCCGTGGCCTTCTCTGTCGTTTTCTCTGGTGGGCCTTCCGGTGTTGGACTCTAGGGTTCGCTCCGACATCGTCCTGCCGGTCACACTTTCGGCTTGCTTTGGTAGCGGTTTGCTCCTTGAACCTAGTGTGCCGCGGGTGAATCCAACGATGCTTGAGTGGTGGCTGTTCAAACCGGGTAGGTTGTGGGGTTATTGCATGCTGGGGTTCAGGTTCGGTGCATGACTGTGGTTCATTATTTTTAGGCTTGGTTATTGGCAATTCTTTAATCATTTCTGTGTCGATGCTGCAAAGTATTTTCGGTAGTGGGCTGGTTACTGGTGGTAGTTCTTCAGGAGGGAATAGCAGACTTAATATGGTTGCTTTTTACAACTGAATTTGATATATGTTTGACTTCTTTATTTGGTGGCGGGTTGTTGCAGTGGTGGATTTGTTCTGATTTTTGATTAACTGTAGGTTGTTGTTGGTTTGTCCTCATTGTGCATGCCACTGTATAAGATGTGTTTACTCTATTATTATTTTGTTTATTTTCGTCCTGTTTGTGAAGGTTATTTTCTGTTTATTATTTCTATTCAAGCGATCTCTGTTATCATAATATGCTCCTCTATAGTACTGTTTGCTGTTTTGATATTGAAATCTGTTTCTGGAATTATTTCAAATGGTTGACCTCTGTTAATATTTTCGGTATTTTTGATATCGAGTGTTTACTCCGGCATTTGACATTTGATTCTCACCATTATAATTTTTTCTGAAGCTATTGCTATTATGATGAAAGAAATGATTGGAGTCTCCTGTGCGATCGTTTACCTGACTGGATTCGGAAGTAACGGATTGGATACAGTGTAAATGTTCCATTAATTCTTTACAACTGGTAATTGAGGATACTGCTAGTGTCATGCGAACATTGAAAGGAAGCTTTTTTGATAATATATTTGCTAGTGATGCATCCGCCAAAGATTCGTCTAGTTGCGAATTTTTGCACATCATCTTAGCCACAAATTCAGTATATGACTGTCTGCCTCTATTATCGTATGTGCATGATATAATCTCTGATAGTGCGTCCATCTGCTTACGTTTGCTCCAATACTGCTGCAGGAATTGGGAGATGAAGTCCTCCAGGCTATTGATATCTCGCATCCAGCTCTGGAAAAACATCAGTGGCTCGCCGAGTAATAGACTGGACAGTTGGAAACGCCATACTAACAAGAGGTGGGTATCAATTCCTGAATGGCTTTTATTTGATCTATGAATGGTCGGGTTGCATATGACGGTAGGAATTATCAAATTTTCCAAGACTTTGAAAAAGCTGAGTGCCGTTTACCACTTCATTCGGTGTATACTACATTCGACTGACTGGGATATTTTCCATACGTGTTTCTATTCTGGAGACTCGTTCTTCATTTGTGATCCATTTATCATTCATAATTTTCTTATGTGTATTCACTTCATCATACAATCCGGTTAGCTTCAATTGCTGTCCGCCTATAGCATTCTCCACATGCCGTATCTCTCACGTGATTTTGCCCCTCTTCCGCTAAATTCGCTATGCCTGTCTGCACGTTACTCTGCTCCTTGACTATTTTCGCTATTTTATTATTATTTTCCTCCACTTTTGACTCTATCTCGCCCTTGTTTTCTAACACCTTTTCCATGACAGTTCCCATGATGGCAGTGCCTAGCTCCTTACCCAATACGTCCACCTGTTTTTCTACTTCCCTGGGCACCTCGTCCAACCGCTCGTTCAATCGGCATGTGACATCATCTATATGGGTTTCCAATTTTTTGATGACGGTAGATTGCATATCTATTTTAATATCTATTATACTCTTCACTTCCTCTTTGAAATTAGAAAATTTTTCATCCATGGTTTTAATACCCTCTTGTACAGTCTTGGTAATATTTTCATTGACAATTTTGTTCTCTTTTTGGAGGATTTTGGTATTTGCTTCCATTCTTTCTGTGCTTTTATCTTGGCTTGCTAATATTTGACTGAGTATGAGTTTGAGTTCGTTTGTAGAATCATTTGCTATAAGATTGGTAAGGTAACCGACTGAAGAGTCTAATGTTGTATTGCGTTTTTCCAGGCTGGTGGCGGATGGCGGTTGACTGGTCACGTCGGATGGCGACTGGGTGGCGGCACTCTCCATTCCCTCGGCGACGTTTGGAGCGATCTGCGGAGACGCCGGTACCGGGTTGGACGCCCTCACTCCCTCATCTCCCTCAGCCGGACTCTCATCGGAATTAATCGCATCAACGACGTTATTGATTTTTGTAGAAGACAATTGGGCCAAGTTTTGCGGGTCGAAATTGATGGAGCATATGCTGCCTCCCTCTCTCTCTCGTGGGGTCTCCGCTGCATTGTCCTGGGGTTGTTGATTTGCCGGTGTCGTAGCTACATAGTTTTGGGGGTGGTCGCTGAAGTAGGAAATTTGCGAGTTAGCTGGCGACTGGTTCATGGTGACGTTATTATGGATTACTTCGAATAAATAGTCAAGTGTGTTGCCAAATTTCAAGAATGTTAAAATTGATTCAGTGATAGTGCCTATTCTGGATAAAATTGTGTGGTGTTAAAAGTTTCAAGTGTCATGTACATATATTACTAAACGGACATCAATAGACAGGTATGGCTTACAAATTACACTAATATAGTTCTAAAAATTTTAATTAGGGTCTTATCCTCCTGAATAACAACAGTATTATAATGCCTCAAATAACCTATAACCCTGGTCAGCATACAATGTCTAGATTCAAAGAATCAAAATCAAAATTTTACTATAGACTTTTGTGGAAATTTCCATCCAATCTTTTCTCTATTATGAGAATTATGTTATCAAACTCGTGTGATACAGTTTGTCTGTATTTATGCAGCTTGAAAAAATTTAAATTTGAAGAGCAACTCAATTATTTTAGCCAGAAACTTACAATAGATCATCAGATATATCTTGTTGAATCAACTTCAGATTATACTTCTTGCAGTTTTCAGTTTTATCAATAATTTTATGAATCATTGATAGTGAGATTGAGTAGGTAAGCTTTTCATCACGCTCCACTGGTTGGGTTCCATTGTGTGAAGTGGTGCTTCCTGAGGGGTTATCTCTTATGATAGAGCCCCACGTTGTGAAGCCATTGTGTGAAGTTGTGGATTGTAAATCCTTCACAGATAATACAATGTTTCTGATATTTATAAGAGCAGTCTCTAAATTCCCTCTTTTGCAAATAAATTCACAAAAAATTAAGGCCGTCCGGCTCGCAAAATTACTGGGTTCAAACCTCAGCTCTAGCTCAGTGGTAGATACACGAATATTCCAAATATAAGTAATTACCATAAGGTTCAATGACCAGTGATTGATAATTCTTACCGCTGCTTCTGTGAAGTTCTTGAAGAATACCAGTGAGGAAATTAAAAGAATATTTGATGACTGATTATCAGTAACCATGTACCACTAGAGAATAATCAGGACCAACTATAATTGTTTCTAGTTGATTCTTAAAACGCTCGTCGTGAATACAAGTATTCACCAATATACCCTTTCAAAATTCCTTAGAACTTACAACGCCAGTTCTTGAAGCTCTCTGGATCCTTATATGATATAACTGGAACCTTATTAATATAATTTTTTAATATACTTGTTCTGGCAGTTAAAATGAATATCATCAAAGGATGATAAACATTGAGTGCTCTGAATAAGGTTAATATTACTTGATTCAATAATTTTAAGTGCTGCTAAATATTTGTTGATATTAAAACAGCTCAAACTGCATATCACGAGATGAACTAGGATAAAATAAATTTCTATGATTTGTATGCTGACATAAAATACAAATATATTCCCATAAAAAATATGTGCATAAAATATTCGATATATCTATAATTCACTTAAATAATCTATTTCAAAAATCTGAATAATTATCACAGGCTTTGCTAATATTCACAATAGTGAGTTTCAAATTCATAAATATATTATATTTAATACTGGTACTTAGACTTCCAATCAATACAAAATTCTGCAAATAAAAACCTGTTCGGTCTATAAGTTTGATATGATATACTTTGTTCAATTAACAAAATTATAATTAATAAATTAATATTCAAACATGAGATCTCAGGGATTTGTATGAATTCGGGCTGTGCATGGAAGTAAGTTTCCTACATATATTAAATAAATTCATAAATGTTCTTATGGACTATGTGATATTGTTCAACACGTGGTGACTTTTTATTTTAATTCAAATTAATTGGAATAGCGCTTTTTTATTAATTACCCCACTGAACGTAGAAAAAACGAGCTCGATCGACTTATCACTCACTGAACTGAAGTTCTAGATGGTCTCGTGGATTGAATTAATTATTTCCAATAATTAATTAGGTAGGCTCCTTTTCGTCACTGCTGGGCTAACGCGTGATCCAGATTTTTATAAGTTTCTCTCGAATTAAAGCTATTTTTATGGGAATCTTTACAAATTACGAACTCTTTGACAGCACTGAGTTCACAGATAATTGACATTTAATACAAATACTTTACATTAAAAAAAGGGTTTGGCTTAATAGTTTTAAAATTTTAAAAAGAGGAAGAAAGAACCCTAAACTCCATGTGCATCCTCTCAGGTCGGGATCTTAAGCCAGAAGAAGGAGGTTTTTAGAAAAATTTGTCTCTTCTACGAATAATTCTGTAAGCTACTCTCTGATTGGCCTTCAATTCAATAGACTCAATACAATTGGTTGCCTTGGGAATCAGGGCTTCCTCGGCTTTATAATGGAAAAAATTAAATAAAAAAGAATTTTTATACAAATGTATGGAGTGTTTATCTTAAATTGATTTCATAAATAAATCCTAACATGCGATGTTAATACATTTAGTTTTTATATGAGTTTTGTATACTCTTGATTTATCATGCTTTTTTAGATTATAATAAATATTTATACAAAAATAATGGGTGTTCGTATTTCTACACATCGACTTCATTTAGTATACATAATATATCCTTTATGAGTAAATTTTATATAATTCAACCTGTCATATGGGTTGATCGAATAATCAGCTGGTTTGCTCAATATTGATTCTAATAATTATCGATTTATCCAAGATCGACTAATTCTTTTCAAAATGTAAACAAATAACTCTAACCTCAATGTTCATGCATTTTATTTTTTTTTATAATCCGCCAATAATAAGTAAGCTGCTTTATAATTTTTTGATCTTACCAATGGGTTCTCATAATTATTAAATCACAATTATACATGTTTTATTATCATCGTTGATAATGCTATTATTCCTAATCACTAATAATACTTGATTTGAGTTGATTTATCCTTTGACTAGGTCTAACCTTCTTTCCAATTTTATAGTTCTATTATATTTCATTGGTTCATTTTAAAATATTTGGTGGTAATAATTTACCACGTGACAATGTGGACAGTGTCCCTGTGAATCGTCTCACCAGGTATGAATTGATTGGTCAACTTATTCAATCGTTCTGGAACCGATGGAGACGAGAGTACCTGCACGAACTTCAAAGTCGTAAAAAATGGTTGAAATCACCCACTTCTATCAGTGTGGGAACGGTTGTGGTAGTAGACCAACCAAACACACCTCCTTTGCAGTGGCAACTGGGTGTCATCGAACAGGTGTTTCCGGGAAGTGACGGCGAGGTTCGAGTGACAAGTGTTCGCCTAAAAACTGGTATTTATAAAAGACCAGTAACAAAATTGTATCCACTCCCAACTCAATAGTTGTTGTGCTTGTTGCATTTTTTCTTTGTGTTGTTTTTTGGTGTTGGTGTTTTTTGTTCTTTTTGGCATGTCTGGATTTTTTCCTTTCTGTGGTTTTTTTTCAGTTTTTGCAACTTGGCTGAAAAATAGTTTTTCAGAGGCGGGGGTATGGTTTGGCCAGAGCATTCGAATTGTAGCGCCAAATCCCTGACTACAGTTCTGCCAATAGCAGGCCTGTTGGCACCAGTGCGTCCAGCTGTTTGGCTTGTCGAGAAAAAAGCCCCAGTCATCCTAGCTTTCATTTCTTGTTTCGTCCATTCGCTTGTTTTTTGTCACCCCGTTGTCTTGTAGCAAGACCGAATTTGTATTTTGTAATGTAATTTCAATTGGAAATTTCTTGTAGATAATTGTTTGAGTATAGTGTGTGTGAATTGAGTATAACAGCGTAAACAGTGTTAAATTGAATTAATTTGAATCGGATTTGAATTTATAAAGACTCCAGTTTGAGCTTTGTTCAAACCACAGTATATGACCTGCAAGTGGAACACAGAATCAACACGAAAAGGCAGCCCGGAAGCAAACCTTTCTTTTCCCAGATTTCTTCCCACCCATGAATCTGACCAAAACACCTAATAAAGGCTTCGAAGGGCAAGTAGACAAAATTGGATTAAATCTGGTGAGTTTTTGCTCTTTTTTATTGTTCATTAATGCAGAGTTTAACTGTACAATTAACCTGGCTCAAATTGAAGATTAAATTTTGCTCCTTGTTTGTATTTGATTATTTAAATAGTAAATTACAGTCCACTGGTAGCTCTAGCCTGAGCTTTGTACAGAACAGCAATAATGGCGTCGAAAATATTGTTTTTTAAAAATATTATATATAGATCAACAAAAACCAGGCATTCAAGTATTTCCTTTCAGCAAATTGAATTGAGCAAAAAATATAGAGAGCGTGCTTACTTTGTGATATTTGGATTAAGGTGCGTACAGACTTTCGCTCTACTCCGCAATCGAACGTCACTCGAGCAGATCGATTGATGAGTGGATGAGCAAGAGTGGACGAGAAGAGCTAACATCTCCCGTAACGTTCATGATCGGAGCGATTGCGGAGCGAGTGCGGTGCGTGTTGGAGGCGTGTATATCTGTACGCACCTTTAGATAGAGAGCGTGCCTTTGAGTGATGAATTTTTTAAAAAATTTCATTTAGCCTACTGCTCTGCTGTGACTGTTACTTGCTGAAATCTGACGTCACTAATGTTTATTTCTTTTAAGCTTCTTGGAGAAATTGTCGAAATGATGTATGTTTACATAATTTTAAACATCACGGAGAATCCAACATTGACTCAATGACTGGCTATAGTCAATCTTATGACAGAGATCATATGGTTCGTTAGTATTCCAGTTTCCACACTCATGAAAAAAATGAGCTAACCTTGACGTAGTTCAATTATAGCTTTATGCCCATTTATGAGCTTGTAAGGAGAAATTTCAAAGTAAGTCACTTTGAAAATCGTCAAATGTAGAAATTTGAATTGTCAAACTAACGAGAAGATGCTCTTGTTGGCTCACTGCTCTCTGAACCAAAAAAAATATGACAACTAACTGAATCGAGGGAGAGTTTTGAGAAACTGACCCTTCAGTTGCGAACAACTCCCACCATTCTCCGCGCGCAATATTGACTGCTTCGGAGGTTTTCAAATAAGTTTCTCTGAAACACGATATAGAATGCAATAGTCCACAGTTCGAATTCCAGTTTATATTTACATCGTGGATCCATCTTAGTATCTTTCAGATACTGTTGATTTTGTTGGATAATATTAAAAAAATATATTTCAATTATGTTCGGTGTGCAACTATCAAATGGTGTTGAACCATTTAATTGAAAACAAAAAACGAAAACGTGAAACAAACAACTGATCAGGATGAACTGAATTTAGGATGAAATCAATACCCATCAGATTCAACATCATGATCATTATCACGTTCTCCATCAACAAAATAGCATTATGTGAAACACAACAAATTATTAGAAGTGAACAATAGCTCCAAAACTTCTAGACTTGGTCTGACTGTTGTCAAGGTGAATAGCAATATTGACAATATTCTTGGACTAAGATAAGACAGAAATCATTGAATCATTTTCATAAAATAGAAACTAAGGAAGAGAAAGTGTGAATTTTTAGTGAGAAAACTTGAAGAACCCATTATTATAACCTATAAATTTGTGTGTAAATAGGAAATGAAATAGGGTAATACGGCAAGGTAGAACATCCAAGAGGATCTCTCTGCCAATAAAAGCCATAAGAATAAATTCAATAATAATCGAATCATTTTACTCTGAATTGAATCCTCATTTCATAACCACCGACAAAAGGATTAGTTCGAAAACGAAAATATCATCACCAAGCCCCTCAACTGCTGAAATTAATTTATGCGCATGCGCAGTGATTGCATTGGTTCCATATTTTGATGCGTCACGAATTTCATTCCACATTCAGCCGACGTCATGCCCGTTGACAGGCGTCTAATTTCAGCGCCGTTTCTCTCACACAAAAGAATGGAGAAAAAAAGAATGCTTGAAGAAAGGAGCCATCATCATCATTCAAAGACTCACTAGTCTTGGTGTGGAAAAAATAATCAACGAATCCGACGTGAACTTTGATACGGTTGTAAGGTGCGATCCTGATTAACAGTGTTTCATTATAAAAGAAGTGAGAAAATACAAAAAATATAATGAGAGGCTGCTAGCAAATTCTTATTGCACTTTCATGTTGAGATCCTACTGTCATGTGCTATGTTAAAGATAATAATGAGCTTACATTATAGATCAACATCTTGACTCTTTCCATGGAAATATCTCAAAATTATTAATTAATTCAAATCAAATTCAAATTTTATTCAATCCAATTCACAATATTTACAAATTATGAGAAAAAATAATACAGCTTAACAATATTAGAGTAATAAGTAATATTTTATAAAGTACATAAAAGTCTAATTTATTAAACAAATAACAATAACATCAGACAAGAATTCGAACATGCTAAACCAGGACCAATTTGTGAATTTGGATAGAAAAATACTGCTTGCTGAGAGTACAAAACTCTACGTCTGCGAGCAGGAATGAATTTATGAATTTATGAATTTATAGAGAAGTAGAAAAATATAAAAAGAAGAAAAATTAGCAACCAATCACTCACACATTCACACTAACCATGCTCACTCTCCAATTCCAGCACATTTAGCCAATGCATAGCCACCATTATCAGAGTATTTTAACTAAGAAACCACATTGAATAAGGTCTCTAGATAGTCAGGCATAAGACCTCTAAGCCATCCAAGAACTTTTGTTTTAAAAACAAGTCGATTTTGTGTTCTCTTAATTTCAAGAGGAATATTGTTGAAAAAATTAGGGCCGAGAAATACAAACGATTTCTGGAAACAAGTGGTATACGATTTAGGAAGTCTTAGTAAATCAGATGTCACTCTCCTAGTTGATAACTAGGAACATCCCTGAACAACGCATGACCACAGTTTCCAGACATAACATAAAACATATACAATACTTTGAAAACATAGATATATCTGAGAGGCAAGCATCTGAGACTCTGAAAGATAGGAAAAGAATGTTCATATCTACCCTCCTTCTTGATGGCACGAACTATGGATTTTTGTATAGTTATTAAGGGCTTCAAGTGACTAATGTAAGTGGAGCCCCAACAATTTATACCGTAGCTGATTTTTGAATCGACAAGTGCAAAATATAGCTGCCTCAGGACACTCATAGGAGAAATTTATTCAAAAAGTAGAACTTCCTCAGCATTAACAGCAGATGGCTTTTTATATTAGTAATATGATGAGACCAAGTGAGCTTTTCATCAACAATCACACCCAAATATTTTAATGAGTCAGTTTGACCAACCACCTCACAGTCACAGTCATCACTCGCACAGCTACCATGAAACTTCAGTGCAGAAGGCAATGTCCATAATGCTGATAGTGTAAACAGCATGTATTTTGTTTTTGAAAGATTGAGCTGAATCTTATTGTGTCTAAACCAGAGCAACAGCTTGTTCAAATCATCCTGCATTAATCTTACCAAATTGGGGCCATCCAGATCACAATATGCCAATGCAGTGTCATCTGCAAAAGATACAGGCATACCAGAGAACCTGAACGAATAGAGATCATTAATAAAAATGAGGAACAAGATTGGCCCAAGGACTGATCCCTGTGGTACACCACAGTCCACTACCTGAACCTCACTCTTCACACCTCCAATGGCTACATATTGTTGTCTGTCATTCAAATAGGACAAGAACCAGTCATGAGCCACGCCCCTGATGCCAGCATTATACAATTTATTTAACAATAATTACAATTTATTTAACAGTGAACGAATGGTTCACTGTGTCAAATGCCTTTTTTATATCTAGAAACAGTCCTGCGACACAGCGTGCTGGCCTGAAGTTGAGACCAGAGAAAACAACTGCCATAAACCTTTCAAGAGCCATTTCTGTATTCATACATTCACGAAAGCCAAATTGGTTACTATAGAAAAAATTACATGAATCAAGAAATTCTAGAAGTCTCCTTTTCATTATCTTCTCCAACAACTTTGAAAATACTGACAGCAGGGATATAGGTCTATAATTGTTCAACTTTAATCGAGAACCCGACTTGAAAACTGGCACCACTCTTGCCAGCTTCATCCCAGAAGGAAACACCCCTGTAGAGAGACTACAATTGAAAATATCAACTAGAATTGGTACTATGGCCAGCGCAACATTCTTCAATAATCCAGAAGATATACAGTCACCCCCACAAGATTTACCATTTTCTAATCCTCTAATATAAACTAAGAGCTCATCATAGGTAACAGCTTCAAGGAATATAGACTTCTGCTGATTAGTTTCCTTGAAGATATTATGATTGTCAATGTTATAGCTCTATGATCACCAATTAAATCCTCAATAACTGCACATTTTTCAAAATGTGAAAAATTTTGTGATCTCATAAATACGTGATCAATGCAGGTTGATGTTGTCTCCGTTACTAGTAGGTATGTCTATAATCGATTCAAAACCGTAGTAGCTGAGAACTTCTAAGTAATCATCAACTTTATTATCACCAGTCGCCAAAATGTGATATAATATCTCCTATTATGACAGTATCACAAGACGAAGGAATGTTTAAAATAGTGTCAAGACTGGTAAGAAATCTATCGCATTCAAAGCCATGCCATCTATAAAGAACGATTAGATTGAATTTATAGTTAAAAATTCAATATTATTGTTTATTATGTTATTATTGTTATTATTGTTACTAAGGTTATTATGTAAAATGTAAACGATTTTATCAATATTGTAATTATTGATATTGCAATATTTTAATTGATTCTGATTAATATTTTGTATTAATAAAGTAAATAATTCTATTCTTTTTTATGCCACTCAATGTGATTTCATTTATTTATTACACATTCCATGGATATAATTCTCTCTATCTTATCTTGCGAAATAATCTCCCTTGTTATTATCATTCTATTCTATTGTTCCGTTTTCTACTCTCAATTTATAATCATAGATGGAAAACTCTATGACAAATGATAGAAACTCTATGCTTAATTTATCAATTCAGTAATGATAACAATATATAAGTAACAATAACTTATCAGTAAAAATAACTCACAAGAAGAGTTGTAACTTCTATAAAAATCAAATGATAATTCTCGTACACAGTTAATCAAGGAATCACAAGTTCTTCACATCTGATAGTATAGAATTCAACATCCTATCCTAAGTATTACATTCTATATTCTATATTCCCTATATATATGAACCTAGCTGTCTCTCCCATTTGATATGTAGAACACCAAAGTGTATAGTAGTGTTGTATCCGCTCCCTTCAGCTAGTCATAGACATTGTATGGCTAACATCCTGTGACCAATCACTTTTCGCCATTATCTAGCATCTGTTATCACGATTCCTGTCCAATTTATCAATGTTATGGTTCATAGGCGTTCTCCCAATTTATTTCACCTGCACGTCGTTTATTCTCTGACTTCTCCCACATATCTCTTTTCTTGTTTCTTGTCTATCTCCTTTGTATCCAAACCTGAGTTATCATTATCCTTGGTCCTAAAGATGAGTATTGATCATGATCTATTCTTCTCGATCCTCAATGTACAGTGACCATCCATTCTCCAATAACCATGTTACTAGTTGCTTTCTTTTTTCTTCCTTATTCGTCTTGATTCTAACAGTATCCATCTTTCAATTATTTCTTCTTCTTCACGTTTCTAAGTTTCAACATGTTCATTCTCATGATCATAATATTTTACCAATTCTGTGTCTATTGTCATTTATTTTTCCTGTCATCTCATTCTCATAGTTTTGATATTTCAATAAAGTTTTTCTTTCTTTTCAACTATTGCTTACTTTTTTAATATTTTTTCCTTGTTACTTTCCTCTCTTATTTCCTTTTCGTCTTTCGCTCTCCATTTTCCACCTCTTCTAGCTCCTTCCTGTATTTATTCTATTCTTCCCTCTTTTCCTCCTCTTACTTTTTCTCCTTCTGACCTTACTTTCATCCTTCCTTTCTATCTTTCTGATCTTATCCTCCTTTTCTACTCACTATTCTTCTGAATTATTCTCCTTCCTCCTTCATTTCTTGATCACCTCCTCACTACACTCTTCTTCAAATCTCTACTTCACCTTTTACTCTCCCACAAATTTCTTTTTTCCTGTCTTGCACATCTTCCCTATTCGTTTCCTTCCTCTATTCGTTGGTTACTTTTTATTTTTTATAGTTACTTTTTGCTCTTCTTTCCTTCTCTTCTCTCTTCTCTCTCCTTCCTGATCTCCTCTGTTTCTCTTCTCCCTTCCTTTACGAATCCCCACATCCCCCGTTTCTCCATCATCCACGCCTTTTCCGAATTGTTATCGCCTCTCATCTCCCACCTAATCATCATCTCCTACCGGCTGTTACCCCTGCTAACAATCCCGCATTATTTTGGTCACGTTCCAACACCATTCATCCCTTAGATAGACCGACGTTTGCGCATGCGTCAACAATCTAACAAGAATAGAAACGTTGCTGTCGTGATCTGTCCATTGTCGATTCTGTGGATTCATCGGAAATTCATTGTGAATTCATCCGGATTCATTGTGGATTCATCCAGCCGTCATCAACACAACACCAGACTGGTTTGGACAGCTCGCTGTAGTGATGGACGTTTTGATTGTAAGCGCGCTTTTTAAGCCGTTATCGCATTTATTTATCGTGACTTACTGTGTACGTTATTTGAATGCCAGTCAAGCAGTAGCTCGTTACACATGTTGTTCAGGGTTTGCTCGATAACAGGTTTGATATCCGAATTTGGTTTGATACCAATCAATATGTTTGCATTCGGTAGATAAATATTTTGTTGTTTGAGCACATTGTTTGTTACGTCTTCTATTGGTTCTATCATTGATTGATCTTACCTGAAAGAAGAATCTGTTGCATCTAAGAAATAAGCAAAGGAATGGAAGCGGGATACGTAGGTTGTCTTACTTATCAGTTGGTTAATCATTCTTAGCTGGTTATTCAGTAAAAAATGTCAAGTTTCAAGCTCATCGTGAATTGAATGATGTTGAGTTTCAGCTTGATAACAACCACAAGAAAACATATTGTCTTGTTATTCGCTCAATTGTTGGATGATTCTAGAGCATCTCTACAAACATCGTTAATTTGTGTACTGTATTTTGTTTTCAAATTATTAGCGTTGATGATGAACTTGTTTGGAGAAGGAAAAAACTTCATTTGCTGAAAATTAGTAGTGTAGAAACAAATATGTATAATCTTTAGTTGAGTCCTCTGAGCGTCTTGATTCAGAGCAGTCAAATGGGATCCTTATCATCAACAATGTTGATGCAAGGTCACGTTTTGGGAAATTTTTATTTTCTAGAAACATTGTTCGTCATCTCAATACGGCCATTATAACACGGCGATGTGTAATGAAAGATTAACAACAATAAATTATTGTTTTACATTTCAATTTTTTAACCATCTGCTCCGCAAATCACGAGACTGTATCCAACAGGAAGCATAGGTTTTGAAAAAATACTCTTGTATCATCACACAATTTGGGAGCTTCATATAAGGTCCTTGCAAGCTAGGAAATATTAGAACAAGAATCCACTGACACTGTTGTTATTTGTGTAGCAGAATGACACTGAGCTGGATAAAATACTGGAGGTAGCACTGATTGAGTCACCGGATCTGCATTATTCTATTTTTTCAAATTATTTTCTTATAATACTCAGGTATGTCCTCACCTTATTGCCAACACAACAAAATAAAACAGCACCTAAATCCTGTTTAATCCGTCCTCGCCGTATTGCCAACTCTAGCCTGGTGTAGTATATCCCTAGCCACTGCCACCTCCAGTTATCCAGCTCAATGGTGTGTAGAAACAGTGGCATCCCGATCTGGAGATGGAATAATAACAACAAGCAGTGAGCGGCTCGCACTTTAATTACCTGTCTCTTCCATACCGGACAACTTGAATTACAGCAATAATAACTGCAACTTATATAAATTGAACCATAAATTCAAGGCTCTTAACGGTCGTCGGCTCTAAGTTGTAGGGACTTAACAAACGTAGGAAGGAAGCCGCCGAACCCAAGCCAAGCCTCCTCTTTTCTAAGTCATATTTCGCTAATATTTTCCAACACAGGAAGAATCAACATGGAATTAGCACATCATTGCGATTTTGGCTACATCTGATAGACGTTTTGATTTTTCCATGCCTGGTTTCATGGATGGGACTACTGTATTGGTTTTACATTTCATTTATCCTTCTTCATCTTGATCTTTTTCTCTGAGCAACTTATCTTCATTGTAGATCGTAGCCTATCTTACGGAATTTTTTTCCAAAGTGGGAAGATGAGAATAATAAGCATAATATTAGTAGTGCAACAATGTAATGCAATTTACAAGCTGAGCTTTAGTGTTTACAAGTTTGTGTTTCTTCAATAATTCCAAATTTTCTTAAATAACTCAATATTAATCATTAAAAGTGCTAATTGAGTGGAATATTTCTAATCAATTTATCAATTCAAGCCATCTAAATTCAAAATTTATAATTTTAATGTTTATTTTGGAAAAAAAATTATCAAAATTGTACATGCTAAATTCTAACCTTTTCTTAGACTCTATCCTATATAAATTTGGAAGAAAAATAGCACAAGGACTACCTTATTATTTTATCTGCCAATGTTATAACATTAGTATTATTTGCATTGTAAAAAAAAATTACTATAAGTAGCGCTAGTAGGATTTCAGTCTAAAGAAAATGCTAGTACGGTTTTAGTTCATTTAATACCTAACAAAATTGAACACTGAAACATCATGGTTTCAACGATGATATTGAGTTTGTATGAGAAACTCATTTTATCTGGATGTGTTTAATACATATTGATTTGTGAAACTTCTCCATAATTAATTGAAAAACACTGTATTTTCAAATTCACGTCTGCTGATATTACTTGTAGGACTGCATTTTCGTGTTGGAATCAACACAGTACGGCTGAGAATGTGTTGATTTCAACACGAAAATGCAGTCTTACAAGTAATATCAGCAGACGTGAATTTGAAAACATTTGAAACAATCAAAACATTTTCACACGAAACTACAGTCCTGCAAGTTAAATTGATGAAAGAAGATTTATCAATAAAAACAGTGTTTCTCAATTATCTGATCTTTTATCTTCATCCAATCTTTATTTACAAACTAGCAGGTAGCCCGTGCTCCGCAAGAATCCGATTAAAAAATTGACAAAAGCTGGGCCTACTGAGATTTTGAAGCATTTAAAATATGCCTATAACCATCCTCGATAAATTAAGAATCTATATGCAGGATTTCAAGATAATCAATCAGTTCAGAAGTTCAGACTTGATGATGCGTCAATTTCTATCCTCTACATGAGTTCATGGATTTCCTATCCCCTACATGTATAAGCCGATTATTTCCTTTATTATAATATAATAGATGAGATTCATTAGGTGGATATTTTTGTTATTCAGATGAATTGAACCAAAGTTTGAGGTGGGTTCCGAAGTAGTCTATCAGGATTACTTTATGATACCTGATGATATTCAACCCGAAAACAGTAATTACGGAGACTGTGTAAACGCTGCTGTACAAAACTGTAAGTTTTATCTGATACATCTAATGAATTTCACTAATTTACTGATGGTCTTCAAGATTCCAAGATACCTGTAGGAATCCAATCTGAGAACTTGAGACAATACTCGTGGACTCTGTGTGAATACTGCCATACAAACGTTACATTTGACCTGTACATAACAAAGTCACGGAGAGTGTCAGTCACGAATTCATGGTGTGTAATTAATTTGTTCATCCTGATCGATTGGAAAAGAGTCGATCACGTATTGCTGCAGCAAGAGTGAAACCCTGATGTATTGAACGCTTCTCATGTGTGCTGACTATCTCTGATGTATTGAGCGGTTCCCATATGTGTAGGTTACACATAAACATGATTATTTAATCGTTATCTTGTTCTCCCACTAATTCCCAGCATATCCCTCGAACTCTCATTCAATTTTAGAAAGAGGAAAATCCAAATTCCAATCAACTTCCTCGAAGAACAATATTACTTTGTTCTTTTGTATGAATTATTTTTTTATTCTAAGGAGTGAGTTATCCATCAGGCTCTCATCGTTCTCAAACGTTCATCGAGGCTGGCCACTAACGGTCGAAAATGCATGATAAGCAAGCAAGTACATACATGTTCATCATGCACACTAACATGTTTGTTCATCTCTGTCATCAGCGAGATAGGTAACGCTAAATGGACCAGCAAATAATGGCGGTCAGACAATCTCATGTTCTCTTGACCGAAAACTGAACAGCAGCTCAAAGAAATTGGAAATATATAGTGTAAAAATATGTAGACATTTGAGCTTCATGAGCTTTATATGTGTTCTGAATCTGCCATATGCTAAATAATATTCAGCGAGAGGTTTCAAACATAAAATAAGCAACCCATAACAATAAATAAGCCACTGGAAATTGAAAACTATAATAATACAAAAATATTTCAACCTCAAATAGAGCAACGAAGAAAAAAGAAACAAGAAATGATTGGAAATACGGAAACCTACCCTCAAATATTTTGCTCGAAGCGTTTCGCTGTGATGACGCAACAATGTATGACGTCATGTGTTCCATGCATGTTCTACCGTTAGTGGCCAATCTTAGAGAAGATGATGCCAACATGAGCACAAGGATTGTGTGATTACTATTCTATTTATTTCATGAATGAATGGGATGATGAGAGATACGGTTATCAAATGTTTCAGGATGGTTCTCATTTCTGAACCATCAAGAATTAATTTTTGAACTTTGAATTGTCATTTGGAATCAATCAATTAAATTTTAATTGACTAGAGGACGTCGCGTTTGATATGTGTGTAATTGTTCAACAGGATAAACCAAATAAAACAATAGGATTCATAATATAGATGCAGAATATTATGCCAACCAGTCATAAATCAATAAGACCTTTCAAATAATATTGAACTGAAGATTTAAAAATGATCTCTCAAATCTTGGACTGAATATTTGTAAGCGGAAATGGGATATTCTATATTAGGCTATTTTTCAAATCAGAGACCAAACATCAACATAATTCAAAGTAAATGCTTTTCGGAATGTTCCATATACAGGGCAATGGTGGCAATATCAGATAAGTTATATGTCATTCCAACTGAGGAAATAATGTGAGGAAGAATGTGAATAGTGCAATTTGAATAGATAAACGTTCATCGATGGAATCAATAGGAATTGCAAAATATTATCAATAAGTCGAGTTCCGTCGATTGTGAATGGTGTCTCTAATTGTAAAATATTGTACGATAAACTCTCTTCAATTGAAAAATAAATTGGTTATTGAGAAAACCAACTGCATCACTCAACTATACACTTTAACCTGTCAGCATTGGTTAAATGGGAGACAGCATTGAAGTTTTCATAGTTAATGCTGACATTTAAAAGTGAGTCTCACTAGAGGTGCGATTATGGTGGAGGCAAGTATTCAAATCGAGATTCAGGTAGCCATCTTGCAATTACTGGTAGGAGACGAGTTGCAAACATATTATAGTAATACCAAATAGAGAAAGCTGAATTTGAAATAAAGATAGGTGACTAAGAAATAACTATAAGTACCGTTGGGTAGAAATAACATGAAGCGAATTGCGCCGATACGCAAGTAGAGTTTAATAATCTGCAGGGAGAATCTCTGCATGGGTACTTTTATTTGAGAGAAGAACGTACTATTTGTCTAGAAAAGATAATGCGACCGCATGAGTTAGGGGTTTCTATAATTGAAAAGGTTAACACGACTATTATCAACAAATCAAAACGGATGATAAGAGAGAACGAAGGCAGTACGATGTGCGTATGTGAGTGAGTGGGAGAGAGAGTGTGTGTGTAAGAGAGATGGGGTAGAAGGAAGAAATGAGCATGATTATCGACCAATAGGAAAGTGTGTAAAGAATTTATTTCACAGTCTGAATTAATTACAATAGTCATTTCAATCGTTTTAAAGCGCTTTAAGATTTTGCTTATCTGTTAGGTGCGTTCTGATTGGGTACTATTTCTCTCGGACAGTGGTCGTTAGTCAGACAAAGCACCGTGGAAACTAGATACGTCTGATAGAGACGGAGTTATGGCGCAAACGATAGGACAGATAGAGACGGAGTTATGGCGCAAACGATAGGGAAGATAACGAACAAGTGGAACAAGATGTGTGGAGAAGGGAAAGAGAGGGAACTCAGAGATGATGATAGTTTAGGAAGGCATCCTTGTCTTGCATAGAAGAAAATATTGTTGGTAAGATCTAAAGAGGATTCACCTAGCTGGAAGGTGCGTTATTCGATGAACTATTTGTTCTATTTCTTCTATAATGTGCCGCTTACTAAATTTCTGCTATCAATTATTCTACTATCTTTCATATTTCTCTTACCTATTTCTATTATATAATATCATCCCATTTTCTTATTCCCATTTCTAGTATGCCTTCCTTTTTAACTCTCCATTGCTCTTTCTCCAATGACTTCCTTACTTCTTCACTTCTCTATCATCCTCACATTGAAAGTCCTTCACTCTCCGTCTCCTACTCTTCATCCTTTCATCGTTCTCAAACTTTTCCTCGTATTTTTCTCTCCTTACTCATAATTTTTATTTTTTATTTTTCCTTACTCTTCCTTCGATTTTCCAGTTGTTTTTTATCATGGTTTATTTTGAATTATCTCATTTCTACTTTGCCTTCTCGCTTCATACATGTCCTTCTTGTAAAGATAAATAGAAAGCTAAAAACACACAGATAGGTACTGTTGAAAAACGTCACATATATTTTAGAATTAAGAGAAGATATAGAATTTGGAAGGTAATGTAGAATACGGAAAATAGAATCCTATACTCACATGATATTGTTTAGTGAACAGAAACGTCAGAAGCTCACCTGCAAAATGCAATGTACTGATAAATAATTAATTGGCAACGATGGATATTCATCTGATAGAAATATATTCATTGGATATTCATGAAAATGCATTCCTATTCTCAAGTAACTGAAGTTATATCATGATCATGTATATAGTCGACTATATACATGATCTCATAGCATGCTTCAATATTTTTTCGCATATTTATGTGTTCTAATAAGTCAAATTTTATCATAAAGCATGTACAATTTATATTATACAATTATATGATTGAGAAAAACCTACATTAGAGAATGAGAGACAATCCCAGGGATTAGGCCAACTTCTCAAAAGTGAAAATTCGATAGTTTTGCAATTTTCCAAGTCTTGTCGAATGAAACAACACTAACATAAGAACAGAAATAAAAAACTTAAATACTGTACTACAGCTTCCACTGTCTTGATATACATTAATGTAGTAACGTGTATTTTCTGTATATTATGTGTGTATAATATAAGTTTTCTACTAACTCCAACTGTTGCTTTATAGGGAACAAGGGGGTATTATACCTTCTTGTTCACAAGTGTATATCGTATTCATGAGTGAACCTTTAGTTCGATCGTGGTTTGAAGTTAATTGTTATACTCCAGGTAAAGTGCAAAGTAACCGGAATCTGAGACTACATGGTACAGCATTCTCCAGAGGGCGGTCACAATACAGGTTCAGCGAGATGACTATAGAAAACTATAGAATTCTATAGAATAGCCTATAGCGGCAGCTTGCAATGACAAATACAGTGTCTTGCAATAGGCGTGCGAATAAATTCACAGCCAGACCAGATAATTGCGATAGTAAAACGTGTCCCAGGATAATTGTGGCCAAAGGTATGTTAACGACTGCTTGTGAATCAGCCTCTGGCTGTAAAACAACTAGTTTGACAAAGCCATTGTTAAGGCTAGCTGATTAAATAGCGAAATAATATTATCAGTAGGCGATTTCGTAATCAAATGGCGATTTAATAAAGCTATTAAAATGCTAGACAAACTGAACATTGTTCTATGAGGACTAATGTGGTGTTGGTTGATTATTGTATAGATTTGAATGATATATTTATGAATAATGTCATTATGTAAAGATTCAAATGAAATATTCATGATTTATATTATTAATTAGAATCCACATTATTCATACTTCGATGTTTAGAGCATTTATCCTTGTTCTACATAGAGCCTCTACGAATAGCCTATTCGTGTGACAGTGGTGTTTACGTTATGGTAGATACTATATTAATTTAAAAAAATAAACTGATTCATACAATCATTATAATATATTCAAGTGACAAGAAAATAGTTTTGTTGTAACAGCTCCGCAATCTGCCTCATTCTCTATCGATATCTGATCAATCTCAAGTATTAAAATGAGAAAAACTGAGAATCAAGGAGCAGTGCATACCTATAATAAGCTATAAATTGAGCTATTTATGATTTGTCTTGATGAAAATGAAAACAAACTCATTATTACCTTCAAAGATAATAGGGACTAACTTAATATAAGAATTTCAAAATATGAATAAATTTTTTTCCAACACTCGTAAGCAAAACTTGTACTGGGAAACTTTGCAAAACAGCTGATTCCTGCATAAAAAACTTTGCGCAAAATGCGTATTTTGCGCACGTTTGTGTTTTGCAGAAGGTTCTAATCTACAACATCATAGTCACTCACATTTTCAATAGTAATATGAAGGTGATGATAACTCAAGTGTTTTATGCAACTATGTTTGCCTAAAAATGGATGATACTCGATAGATAGCCAAATTTAGAGAGAGAGCTTCTCTTTTTTGGCCAAAATCTATCACATTTGGCAATGAACGGTTTTGCAAACAAGTTGCACAAATAGCCAATTTATCATTCTTATAGTATATTATTGGATCCATATTGTTTGGGATGCTTGAGTTGTGATGACGTATGACTCAATGAATTGACGATTTTTATAATTATGTTGATAAATTATTGCGAGAAGAATAATCAATTATGTTTTTTTTGTGATAACTAAAATAGTTAAACAGGGGAAGCAATTGAAAACTTTATTATTTATGAATAAAAAATCATCATGAAAACTGGTTAATATGATTCTATCATGCACTTTCATTCTGTAATTGATCAGGATAGTTCCAATGACATATTCTTGCATAAATATGTCATATTTTGCATGAACCCTTTAGTGATTTTGATTTCACTTCAGTGGAATAATACAGTAACCTCCTCATAAACTATACTCAACTTCCAACCCATGTCTACAAATTCGCCGATGGTGTACAAGGGTAGATTCGCATTATTTTCTGATAATTAGAGAATAATTATTCAGGAACTACAAGCATTTGCTGGAGGCATTACATGGATTTCTTCGTCATAAACACCTTTTACTAAAGTCGTTCCTCCTTCTACCTTCAGGCTTTGCTAGGGCTTCACAACATGCAAGATGAAGTGATAGTGATGTTCATGTTCATACATTAAAAACTTGTGAAAAAATCAATTATTCCAATTAGAATTTTCCAGATATTGGGGCCGGTTCTTGAGATATTGCAGCAGAATATCCTCGAGAAACCCTCCTGCGATTGAATCAAAGATGAGAAGAATGGAAACATCTTATGATTAGTATTGATTATTGAGTATGAATGAAAAATAGCAATTTTCATGGTGAAAGTTACAATCATTCAATCATCCTTCTGTTAATCCAATAACATCTAATAATTCAATATCATTTCATAGCAAAATTTGAATCAATTTGTACTTTGAATCGAACTTAATTTTGTAAGTAATGAAGTTATGATTAGACTATGTTACCTCATATACTTTCTTGGTCATAGAATAATCATTTTCAAGCTTTAGAAAATAGTAAATACATGGAATCGAAAAATATTTTGAAATGGAGAAACAGTAGAATCTAGATCTAGACGATTAGACCTCTTACTACGTAATATCATTATGTTATAATCATAGTAATATCATGAAAAAAAGATTATTCATTGTATGGTGATATGTTAAGTGAACTTGTCTAATATTTTTGATGATTTTATCATTGCAGGAATGACAATTAGAAATATATCACAGCTGCTTATATTGACGGAGAACTGCAGATCAACAGTTTAATAAACGAAAAAATCGCAGTAAGTCAATATTTTTGGGAAAAATATTCAGAAAAAAATCTATTCCATGATTGAACAACAGCAGTTCGAACAGATTCAATACTTTATTCTTGGTTTCTAAACTTTTCTTCACTTCATATCTTTTATCATGATAATTTTGAGAAACCGAATATAAATATTGTAATCGGTTGGGGTCGATGACTCCCAGAATTCTATTCCCTTCTGGTGGGGTTGGACTGTGCACAACGATGCCAATTATGTTTTTGACAGTGTAGAAATATAATTAATTAATGAAGAGAATCGGCATCGCTATTCTTCTATCTTCATCCACTGCCATTATAACGTGGACCTCACTATAGTAGTGACGTCTATTATCTATTCTATTGAGAATTCAGTAAAATAGCAGTTAGTCAATTGGAAACAAAGTCAGATAATTTCTTCTTCTTTGACGCTCTGACATCATTCCAAATCTTCTCGAACAGTAAATTTTATCGACTTCCCTCTTTCGAGAAGTTTTCAAATTAGATCGTCGTTGATATTATCCATATTACCCGTTTTCTATAACTGCTGCGCTGCGATCTTTCAGTATGAGCTGAAGAATTATCACCTCTCAAGATTTGGAGACAAGTCCCCCCAAGAATTTTATTAACTCAGTTTGCGTCCAAGACTTGGACGCCAAGTCCCTCCCTGTGGGGAACCCCTGACACCTATCCTTTGCTGCGACGATGAGGTTGTGCAAAAAATATGCAGTGCAACGAATGCACAATTTTAAACCGAGAGCTTGCCGGTCAAGTAATGGTTTTTATGTTATTTTGCAGGCCACATTATAGCCTACTACTACTTCTTGCATCTTGCTACTGCTACCGCTACCACTCTTGACCAGTTGAACTCAGCGATCAAGAAAACTGAACAGTGCTTCGCTCTAGCGAGTTTACTTGGAATCTTTTCCACAGAGTTCTGGTACTTGCCACTAGGTGTCTCGACACTGCAAATTCATATACAGAGGCCTGGATGCAAGCACTACTACTTGCTTCTTTCAACTGTGAATATCGGGGCATCGAGTTCGCTCGTTATTTTTATTTATTGATAAACAGAACACAATTCTCTAAAATGATCGTTTTTATATTTCACAGCTGGCTATAATGTCATCTTATGAATTTCGGGGATGCGATATTTTGATTTTTCACATACTTACTCGCACACTCACTTTTTTACTATCCACAGCTGTTTCAGCCAAGGATGAATTATGCTAATGTCGTTCAGAGAGTTTTCCCAAGGATGAGACCTAGTGCAATCGAATCTTTATATCATAAGCCTACTATGTTCCAAATTTCGTGAAAATCGTTACAGCCGTTTTTGAGATCCGTTGAACATAAATCACCAGATGAATATATAAAAATACAGAAATTGCTCGCTCAATATAATAGGATAAACCGCTGATTGAAGACATCATCCCCTACTTTCATAGTTTCTCAAAACATTTATTAGGGATTTAATCACGGTTGAATCTATTAGACGTACGTGCACTGGGAGAGTGCAGAGACTGGGAGAGTGACTTAATTAAATTGTATTTAAGTTGTGATTCAGTTTGCAGGTTGTCATCAGCTGATTTTATGCTGATTTGTCTTCATGCTGTGCACCTGCACTATAGGCTAGCCTCACTTAGAACTTAATATTGTTTTTGCAGAAAAACACTTCATTCACATGGGCTACTTTTTAAATTAATAAAAACAATATAAAAATCTCAAAGTACCCTCTATTTTTTAAAAAACTTTAAAAAATGTATTTATTTATAACCTTTTATTTTATAACCTGACGATGGTGTGATCATCGAAACCAGTTATTGAACTATTTTAAAGTTTTTTAAAAAATAAAGGGTACTTTAAGATTTTATATTGTTTTTGCAGATTATTTCACATTCTTATCATTTTATAGTATTCGTGGAGAATCAGTTGTTTTTTTATTCGATTCATTCATTGATAGATGAGATAGGCTGATAAAAATGCTTTTTATATGTCTATTAATTTATTTCTCCACCTTATTATCAATTTATTTATAATATTATCACCTAGATGGTGCTTTCGGACCTCAGAGTAAAGAGTATAATAGACTATCAAGGATAAAAATAGAAATTCATAAGGATATTATAGAGGATGCAAGGAAATATCGTGATGATAACCAAGTGCAGGATAGGCCTTAGGCCCATATACTATTGATAGGATGGCTCGAAGTGATCACGTATTGTACAATAATGCCAAGTGATGAGATCATGATTCCTCAAAATATCACAGCATTCATTTCTTCAAACAACTACCAAGATGTGGAGAATTTATAACTCTGTTCGAATCTTCGAATCTTGTAAAGAATGATGAAAATCAGAAATTTTTAACTGTATCCAGGGTGTATCCCTGGATACACAATTATTCATTATTCTGAACATCTTGTAGAAAAATAATCAAAAGAGAAACGAGAATCCTCAGCACATCGATATTGAAAACCATCACATCAATATTCAAAGATGACTCACTTCATTTGCAAGCATAACAAAGTCTAGTCTAGATTAGATTGGATAAGTAATGAAAGATGAGAGCACAAAAGAAGCATTAATTGCAAAGAGGCATTGCAAGATATTCAAACAAAGGTGTTTAATCAACTTTTCAGTCTCACGATAGTAAAGAGTCAACAAACAATTTCGTTCATGACGCACTTCTGTTAATCATCAACATCTAATAATTTTTTTCTCAGGAAAATAATCTTACTCTTCAAAGTTCAATTTATTACTTGTGATAGCGGGTTCTTCTGTTGATGGCTTGATTTGAGATACTGAACCGATTCCAATCTTCTATTCGTTCTCTGTTCCAGCCCACCTATGATGAAAAATATTATTAATTTTTGTTACAAAATAATATTCCGAGTTAACTCGTATTTTTGTAAGATTTCAACTGTCTACTAATGTATTACATTTTAAGATTTTATTTATTAATTCTTATGCTTATATCGGCCGAGAGATCCTTTTAGATGTTTCCAATGTCATTTCCTGTTTACACTCAGGTTTATCTTCTATATAAAAAAACTAGCAGGTAACCCGTGCTTGGCAAGGGTCTATTTAAAAACTTGACGTAATGAAATCTAGAGAATCCTATCCTAATGAATTAGAATCCTAATGAAATCTAGGCCTATAAGAATCCTCGGTTGATTAAGAATTTATATGCAGCATTTCAAGTAAATCAGTCCAGCAGTTCAGACGTGATGATGCGTCAAACATAATTTTCCTATCATTTACTCGTGTATACGTGTTTAAGCCAGTTCTTTCCTTTATTATAGTATAGAAGATGATAGATAGATGGATGATGGATGATATATATATATATATATATATATATAATATATATATATATATATATAGGGAGTTTTGACAACCCACAAAACTCATTTTTCATTTGAAGATATAACGAAAAGGTGCATATATGACCTTGTTTTTTTGCTCAGCTTGCCAAAATACCTCTCATTCCAATATTAAAATTTTTGACTGTACAGTGAGTCAGTCATTCTATCATAATTTCTTCATGTAAATATCAACACCTTTATTCAAAGACTTAAACACCTTTATTCAAAGACAAAACTGCATGCGTTTTCATATTGCCCATACAGCATTGATGAAACTGTAGACGTTTATTTAGCACTTTGTCTCAAAAAACTGTTCTAGCTGAAAAATTAATAATCCATGCCAGGTGTGTTTGGATACTAGTGTGATATTCGAAAAAAGTCACTTGTTGCAAATCTAGAGATTTGACACTCAAACTAAAACTGCTGCAACAGTCGTATGGGAAAGCGTTAAATAGTCGAATCATACATGAAATGGAAGATTATTTAATGCTCTACAATCTTGTGATCAGCACATTCTTATTTCATCTATTGTTGGAAAGTTATAAGACATGAAAGAGCGAAAAAATGGAAGATAAACTAGTTTTTCAAAAATGCATCAATTTAGAACATAAATATCTCGAGAAGTATCGGATTTATCGAAGACCTCTACAGAACAAAACTTGTAGGAAATTTATTAGGCTTCATTTTTATGTAGTCTATTATGTCAATAGAACACTTTGTTTCCAAGATATAAGCATGTAAGTAATAAGTGGAAAATGGAACTTTCATCCCTTCAGCACATGATGTAGAGGGTTGGGATTCTTCATATCCATTTATTCACTCACCTCCAAACTAGTCTCAACAAAGCTGCAAAGTCGAAAATTGTGTTCCAAACATTCCCTCCAAATTTCATTGTCAACTGATCTATTGTTGCTGAACAGAAAATTTCACTCTCAACACTAAAACTGCTCCAACAGTCGTAGGGAAATGCGTAAAATAGTGAAAATATACTTTAAATTGAAGATAATTTGATGCTCTATCAGCTCATAATTAGCACGGATTTTTTTCATCAATAGTTTAAAAGGCCAAAAAATTGAAAGCAGAAGTGTTTTTTCAAAAAATGTCTCACCTTCAAGAGCGGATATCTCAGAACCTATGAGAGGTAAGAAAAAAATTTAAAGGACAAAACTTGTTGGTAATTTTGTACGAAATACAAATGTTCATAAGATGCATAATATCCGAGATATATGCGAAAAATGAAAAAATGTACTTTCTAACCATCCCCACCCCTTTAAAACAGGCGGTAGGGGTGAGGACTTTTGATATGTTGATCCTCTTACTATCCTTAAAAGAGCTGTGGAGTTGGAAATTGTGTTCCAAACTTTTCCCTCTATAATCTTCCGTTGACTGGACTATTTTATGCACGTATACACGTGTAAAGGTTAGGAAAATTATGTTTGACGCATCATCACGTCTGATCTACTGGACTGATTTACTTTAAATCTTGCATCATGAATTCTTAATTAACCGAGGATTCTTATATGCCTATTTTCAATTCTTCTAGATCTCATTACGTCAAGTTTTCAGTCTTTTAAGTTTTAAAATAGACCCTTTCTAAGCACGGGTAACCTGCTAGTATTATAATAATTTGGATTTTCCTCGATTCCTCTGCTATTCTTATGCTGACCTCTCCACTTTCCCTCCCCACTTCACACTTCTTGCTTCCTTTTCTTCTTCCCCTTCTTGCTTTCTTACCATTCTCTCGGCTTGCTCTTTTCCCTGTCTTTTCGTATTCTTCTTTTTTTCATTCCTCTATTATTTTCTTCGTGCTCTTCTCCATATTCTTGTTCTCTTTAAATTATTTTTCCCAATATAAATTCAATTCCTGGTAGCTACCTTACATAATCTATAATAAGCATAATTTCAATTGAATTAGTGTAAGTTTATAAATTTTCCAATAAGAACACTATCGAATCAAATTCCCTGGGGTGCAGAAGTACAAAATTTCCTTTTTCATTGAATCTTTATTGATGAAGTGCATCATAACGAGTTTCAAGATCTTTGTCATGCACGAGTTATTCATTTTTGTATTGAAAGTTATTGCTTCACAGATAAATATGTATGAAACTCATACGAAAACGACATTTCTGAAGGTAAAACACCAATAATGGTACATTATTCAACAAATTGCAATATGATCAAACTTAATAAGACACGAAAAAAATTTGTTACACATTAGTTCAGCAAACTTGTCACATTGAAAGAAATTCAGTTACATTAGAAATTCAGTTGCATACGAAAGAGCTTGACCATTATTGGGTTTATTTCCAAGCAAGCATTCTTCAGAGAGCCTACAAACCTAACTTACAACTGATAAAATGGGTTTGAGCATTATTCTCGTGAGTACTCTCTATTTAGTTTTTTTTCCAAATTCAAGAAAAAACTTTTTTATCATCAAGTTGCTTTAAACAAAAATTCTATTTCGATAACAATTCAAACACGCCCAATTCGCTTCTTAGCTACAGTACTGTATATAATTTGAGTCCTTCCTGCATTGGACCTACTGCGATTTGTATTTAGCTATGAAAGCATGAGCTATAATTATTTGGTTGAGAATTTTTGGGAGTGAATGGTGAACTTTCCTTTAAAATAGGTGGACTCGTTATATGTAATTTCACATATATGCTACATGAATTTTCATCAACCATTCAATAGTATAACCTGTATAATCGTTCATAATAATTCCTTCCTTTCCTTTTTTCCCCTTTTCCCTTCGTCCTGGTACCCCCAGAAGAAGGGAGTTTATTATAGAAAATAAAACAAAAAAAATTAAAAATACACTTATGAAAGGAAATCTTACAAACAAAAAAAAAGAAAATTCCTTTTCAGTGGATGATTTCAAAAAATTATAAACCAGACGAAATAATAATAATAATATAATAATAATAATAATAATAATAATAATAATAATAATAATAATAATAATAATAATAATAATAATAATAATAGAAAAATAATAATAATATTGAGCTCAAAGATATGTATGGGCTCAAGAATGTCAGAATAATCCCAATCGAGCTGTAAGGTTATTGATGTCTCAGAAACTCTGGTAGGGAAAATGCAGAAGTCTGTTCTGCTTGATACAGCTCGCATAGTAAGCCAAACGCCTCAACATACTTGGTAAAAAACTTTATCAATAATAGAAAATAATGCCAAGAGGTTGCATAAATTTTGCCCCTCTTCGCATAAGCTATCCGCAATTGCGTGAAAAAGATAATGATAATAAGAATATATATTTAGATTTTTTATTCCAGTGAACAATTCCATATTACACTGAGTTCAAAATCAATATCAGTATTTATTTTTCAATAATAATCATTGTATGATTTCCATTTCACAATTTTTTTTGTCAGCCCTTCATGATGAATTTTAATTTTGACATTTATTAAATAATATCAATAATTATATAAAATTCTTTATAATATAAAAAGTTTATACTATATACTTCTTAATTTATAATTTTTCAATATACGATATAATTTTCTTGGATGGATAAGAACTTCGCATCATTAACATGAGAGACTCATATAATACTCTTTAATTTTATATAATAGATAAATAGATGAACATTATATTCTATTAGAAGCATCCTCTGCTATCTAGAAGGAGAATCCCTAAACATAAATATCCAGACTCAAATTATAGCAAAACTTCATCACTTCTACCATATCATAATCTGGTACATAATATCAAGTGAAGAAGGTTGCTTCAAGGGAGAAATACCAGTGACAGTTGCAAATTTCGAAAACTTATATCCTCTCAACTCAGTCATTCCAACTGCAACCAAGTAATCCCGCCACAATGCAAGTCTTCAACATTGCTAGTCCCAAAATACAATTTAATATCAGATTATGTTATTGTTTTTGTAATTCATGTGTATTTTTACAGGTGAATATTTTTATAATTACTTCCGCCTTATCTACAGATGGACATTTTGGAAGAAATTTCTGCTGTATAGAACGTTGCACATATCCATGGATTCATCCGTGTCATGCATATGAGTATCAATATCCAAGAGCTTGCCCACCTCCATTCTACAATCCTCCTGTCCGAGAAACATCAATCTCTCCCTTCAATGCACCTCTCGGTTTGGACAAAACAGTGTTAAAAGTCTTGAAAAATCTCACAGAAACAGTTCCTAATTCATTAGCATCATCATTAGATCAGGAGCGGGTTTTCACGTATAGAGAAAGTAGTTCCGGTTCGGAAGAAATATTGATAGTTTATAGTTAACTATGTAGTTAACTCCCCTCCGCCCATATTTTTTATCAACGCTCACTTAATTATATATAAACAATCATCATTACTGTTAAATTCATGATAGAAGAATGAGAATGATTGATATACAATGAAGCTTCTATTGAGTGCGTCACAAAAACTTACTTTTTAAAAGATCATGCCGTTTAGCAATTGGAATATTAGCAATAGTAGCGTCAAAAATATCATTTTATAATTGAAAAATGGGCAATAGTGACGCCGAGGACTCTTATAGGCCTATTTTCAATTCCTCCAAATTTCATTACGTCAAGTTTTCAGTTTGTCTAGTTTTAAAATAGACCATTGCGGAGCACGAATTAACTGCTAGTAGGTTACATATTGGGTTCTTCAAGATTTCACACTGAAAAATCACACTTCTACTTCCTAAGTTTTTATTTCATGAATTTTAAAATAGGGAAAACTTATTTCTAAACACAAATTCACTCTAAAAAGCAAACAAATATATAATTTTTATGATAGTATTGAAGCTGAAAATGTTACATTACAAACAGCGGGGATTGAAAGAATCAAATCATTTTAGCAAATATTTTTTTGTTTGATTCCAATTCAAGGGGAAGGGTGGTGACAGGTGTGGGCACCCCTGAATTATTACAAGCTTTTGTATAATTTGCCTGTCACTGTATCCAAAGCTTAGCTACCCGAAACGAAATATTCCATTTCAAACATCAAAAGAGTCGATCTGCTACACTGTAAACCATAGAGAATATGACCGAACTCCTATTCTATTCTCTCTGTTGGAGAACATTTTAAAAAATAGTTTGGCATTATTAAATCAATAAAGAATGAAAGAACTCTTGTGATTTATCCACATAGCAATTCCATTTTTGTAGCAAAGTTCATTCACTTCAATATTTTTCTCCTGGCCTTAAGCGGATAATGATACTGCAATCCTGCAAACTCGTGACCGCTTCACCCTTCCTATTACATATTATCTCAAAGCGCAACAATAAATGTCAATCCTCAGCCAGCCGATTCCCTATTCATCACACGATTAAATGTTTCAGTTCTATCTTTGATACGTTAAGGAAATCCATAGTATCCATGAAGTATCCATAATCAAAGGTTCTACAGTCCGGTTCGAGAGAAGAATATGAATTGGAGGTGAACTTTTGAACTATCACTGTTCCAGTAAACAATTCCAACGTGTGGAATAATGAAAAAAGTCAGATTCCTGGAGAATTATTAAAATTTCCAGGTTAACCTTTAGCGCAGTGGATTTTCCTGATTCACCTTTTTCATTTTTTTTCACAAGGCGGTATGATAGAGAATGTTCTGTAAAGATGAGATCCAAGTTTCATCAGAGTAACATAAATAATGAATTTAATTTTAGTTTTAGATTAAGTTGTTTCTAGATTTCACTGCATCCATGAAGAATATTTCTCTTATACAAAAAAAATAGTTTTCGGTTAGTTCTCCCAAAATCCACCATGTTGTGTTTTTTCAAGTCTCCCTATTATATTATCCAGAGGATGAAACAAAATTCAGAAATACATTATCGTAATGTAAAATTTGTCGATGATTAATTTGTTCTCTTACAATTCTACAAGTTTTACAACTCTTACTAATAAGAAAATTTTTCATTAATGAACTGGTTTCTTTATACATTTCATTCGCAACAATGTTGACTGAAATTTAATTTTTATTTTTTATTTTTTTTAGCTCCACAGCTCAGGGTAGGCTTTGCCTTTCTCCACAACATTCCTTGAAGCCTCTCTGTCTTCAATCAATCTTCTCCATTCTCTATAAACCATATTTATTACATCATCCCTGATCGTATTCTATTTTATTTATCTTGTTATGTCTTTGAAAAATCTGATGATGTAAAGTAGCACGACAATAAATTTTAATATTTTTATGAAAAATTATTATTTATCAATATTATGAGATTATCAAGATATAATAACATTCATTCTTCACAGAATTAAAGTAGACCATAGTAATTTTCTTGATAAGCTGCTACTTTTACATTCAAATTTCAAGGACAAGAATGAAATATTATGATTAAAACACTCCAATAGAGGAGTAAATATTTATTCTATTCTGCATTCTAATAAATTGGTGTAGTCTATCAGGCACATCCGTGTGACGTCATCTTGTGTTGTGATCATAAACATGGGGGCACGGATGACATTGGCTTACACACGTGCCTAGTTATGCCGAGTCAATGTACCCCTATCAAATTATGCAAATATCAAGAATAATATCAGGTGAACCAGTCAAGTGGAAAATATTACAAGAGTATGGTATCCGGATGTGATAAGCAATATGCTTGCGGAAACTTACAAGATACACCTACGGTTTACCCATTACCTCAATATTATTATCTATATGTTTGAATATTGGTGTTCAATATATCAATGATAAGTGACTCGAAAATTATTATTGAGCATGTCGAGAATACATGTAATGTTTATGCTTATACATATTACGTTTGCGAAAGCTTATTAGTTGTTTGGCAGGCTAAATTACTTGTTCAATCAATATCAAAGATTATCAGATCAACAATTGTATGAAATTTTCATGAACATTATAGTATGGGTGATGTCACATTGCCTTGAACAATATTGTTGTACCGTTGTACGACAATAATACGTGTGTCGATACGAATATATACACAAAGAATATAGATAGGATTGTATAAAAATGTAAATAAATGGATGACTGTCATAATTATTGGACATGTCATTATCTATTATTCTTTGTTGAAAAATTGAATCCGTAAATATTGTGAGAAATTTGGATTTTGACCTAAGGGTCCCTTTTACTAGTTTTCCATAAGGAACGGACTCACCGCTTATGAAATGTGATGTCACATAAAAGCCCCAAATTTGCAAGAGGTTGAGTCTCAAGGTCTTGCCAATTTCTCACCCATACAGCACATTCCAGCCCTCACATCGGGTCAACTGCAGCAAGACTAGCCAAGCATCTCCAGCACTACACTGTTATATTTTAAGATTATGGTAGTACCCAATGGGAAACAATCAACCATCAGTACAAAATTGATATGAGTCTGGGTCCAAGCCCTTCGACTTTACAAGTGGAATTCTCTCCACAACAATTACAATAATCAGTGAAGTGGGCAACAAGCCCCACTCACCTAAAAAAAAAGAAAAGAAAATCCCAAATAATAATCTGGCCCGGAGGACCAAAGAAGATGCAATACTAAGTTTGCTGGCCCGCCATACTCCAATATCTCCAACATGACAACATCTGTGATGCCACATAAGTTTGCAAATGGCAATTCCTACAAACTGAATACAATTAGAGCATTATGTCACATTTCTGACTCACTTAATTTGTCTTTGATTTCTCCAATTTCAATTATAACTGTTTCCAAATTTTATATCTGTGTTCATTATTCATCCGTAGATAAACTTGTCTTTTCAATTGATTATTTCTCCCTCTTGGATGTGTTCATTTTGTGTTGGGCTCTATTCTTTCATTTCTATTTCATGATTAATCTTTCTCTACTCGATTTTTTCTTGTTTGTTGGCTGTGCATTGTTTTCTGTTACTATACTCTACTTCCTCCTATTCAACTTGATAATTACTTATTGACTATGTTTAGCTTTGAATCTAATAACTTTCTCATTTTCCTTACAGTGGGGCATGCTGATAATAACAAATAATATACATTTAAATAACATCTAACAAATATAATAATAATCTTAACAATGATACTAATCTTAATGCTAATAACAATAATAATACTGAGTTAGTTTACAATATATCACAGACATTTTTCTTTGGTTAATTTTTTTTATTTTATTAATTTTTTTTTTTTTTGCTTTGTTCTGTTATTTCATTTTATTACTTGATGCTTTTGTTCATTTGAGAAATTTTCTTCAATATGTTTTTTTTTATTCATTTTGTTTTTGTTTTGTCTGTGTTGATAACATTTTCAGTTTATATAAATATAAGATCAATGAGTATCATTGTTCATTCATGCAACCATGTGCATTGCATGTTAGTTCAACGTTTTGTGCAGTTATCCAATGCAAAAAACTGTATAGTTTAATTTGAAATATAGCTTCAAATATTTCGTCTTGCAGACCAGAAGGGCTACTCCTAACAGTGGAGTGCACTTAGGGTGCTGATAACTGCACTGGCACATAAAGAGACATAATATTCTTACATTTAACACAAAATTTATCACATTGTCCTGCTGCACCATCAAATAACATTCAAAGAACATAAAAATCGAGAATAGAGTACATTAAATAGGCTCTGCTTCAATTGAGAAAAATATTCTCGAATAGTGAATATTATGATATTCAAGTTCATGAAAAATATATCACAATTAATTAACGTATTATACATTTAAATGGGCAGCAGGAGACACAACACATAACTTGACAATTTCCAAGTTGGTGACACAGAAATATAACATAAATTCGCCTTTGGGATACATTTACATATAGGCTTACAATATAATAATAAATATTGTGATAATTGAATTTGTTTATTTGAATTATAAGAATGATAAGTGCATACTACTGAACAATTATAAAGATAAAAATGATTTGATTATCACAATTTCAGACATATAATCACAAATAATATATATATATTGATACAATCGCAATAAAATCCAATACATTTCTTATTACTTTGCGCTTCATGTGGGTTGCAGAATGTTTATTCTTGAAGCATAGAGATTCTTCTGATGCATGGCGATAATGAAGACACTAGATGGAGTGGAATCTCTAGGAAGCATTTTGAGTGTCCGAAAGGTTGACAGGAAATCTTGAAGTGAATCAGCCTTCATGAAGATCCTGGTGATGCGGATCCAATTTCTCCCGTGCAGAATGGCTCTGCAGACATTATACCCCTGGCTGGATATTTGACTAATGGTGTACGGTCCTGTGCAGAGATGGAAGAACCCCTTCTTCATGTTTCGAACTGCATCGGAGGTATGCTGGAATCTGATACACACCTCCTGTCCAAATGTAGAGTGCTGGGTAGAAGCACGAGGCAGAACGTTACAGAAAGCTTTGTCAAAGTTTGTAGTAGAATTCACAACTTGATTCAAAACATTGACCTTCAATGCGCCGCTCATATCAGCCAAACTATTTTCAGTGACATGTAGTCTAGCCCTTTGTGCTTTGATTAGTTCAATAGTGAACTCCAAATTGGTGGATGTTGACGAATTTTTGCTTTTCAGCACTTGGACATTATTGATTCCATCGACTTTGTTGAAGGTAACAAGTTGAGTACACTCCATTTTCTCAATCTCTGAATCGATGACCAGGCTGCAATCGGCTACAGTGGAATATTGTACAACTTCAACAGCACTTGGATGGACGGTGAAGTTGACATCTGGTTTTAGAGCTTGTGACTCTGTTGTTGTTTGTGTCAATATCACCGGGTCATAATGAGTCATCTTACTGTCAGACTGTCTCTCGATCTCCACATTTCCCTCCATCAATTCCTTTTGCAGGTATTTACCCTGGCTCAACACGTTTGATTGAAAGTCCTCCTCCATTTGGTCCAATCTCGAACTCATGCTCATATGCGCCTCCTTCATTATTTTCAACAGACTATTTTCAAGACTCCGCTGTTGTGCCCTCCGTTCCTCACGCAATTCATTAAGAAAATCCAGCATACTATCCACCATGGTCGATGAAGGTAGTTTTGGATCCGATTGACTTCCTATTTCGGTAGTATTGGAATGAGAAGGTGTACAGTCGTCGACTACATCGATTGTATGTGTGACGTCCCTCTGCGGAGAGAATGATTCTGTGGCCATCAGTCTGGTGGGCGACGCTCCTTCCTGAAGTGCAACTGCCGCATCGAGATGAGTGGACGACCAGTGATGTTGGATCTCTTGCATGGACGTAGGACTACTGGACCGTGGATGTCCGCCGGGTGAGTCGTCCGCGGCTGTGCTGACGTCAGTCGTCAATCCGTTCCCCATATTTTACAAAAGAAAAATCAAAGTGAAGATCATGGCAATGATAGCTGAAGAATGCAACGATGGAGCTCTCAAGTGCATAGAAGTGAAGTGAAACATCGGAATAATTGATAAGATAACAACGAAGTTCCCAACTGCAGTGAAGTGGTATAGCTGCTAAGGTAATAACCAGTCAATGATGAACAACGATGACTGCGCGATGAAAGTTAAGCAGTTCTTGCTCATTAATTAATATACAATTGTAGAAAACAACCAATAGGTATCGCAAAGTTTTCTGCCCACATGAACGCGAGTAATACTCTATTTATATTAAACGATAGACTATTAAAATGAATTATTTTGATTACTATTTGCATTCCATTATATGCTCATATAATTACCAAAAAAAAATAAAAAATTTATTTGCAAATGATTGGCTACTC
Organism: Nilaparvata lugens; assembly: GCF_014356525.2. NCBI lineage: Eukaryota > Metazoa > Arthropoda > Insecta > Hemiptera > Delphacidae > Nilaparvata > Nilaparvata lugens. Next base: position 30,591,021 of record NC_052514.1, on the reverse strand, counting down.
CAACATTTCAAGCATGTCGTGGTATCTTTCATGTAACAATATAATATCAGATAATGGAGCTTCCAATAAAATTTTGTATGAATAAATATTACCTCAACCTATAACATTCGTGCACTAAAAGAAAAAATTAAACTGGTAATAATGCTCTAACCAAAAACAGTGAACCTAGTAAAGCATACCATAAAATGTTACCATAAATTTCAATAATATCAGTATAACACTTCATAACGAAGAATTATAGGTATTATATTAATCTTATATACCACTTGTTCGTTAAATAATAATTTTGGAAATGTTGAAGCATTCAAATCGAGACACTTAGCAATCGTTATAGTATCATATATTATAATATTAACCAGAAGAATATCGTTACTTTGGATAATAAATAGGTAATTTATTTGTAAGCCAATAACATTGGTATAAGATAAATATTATTTCGATTTGAAATATTTGCTTACACGAATGAATAACTTTTATTAATGGAGTATCTACAAAAAGTCTAGTAGCGATTGACTATTGAGCTAATCCATATAATATCGTAATAAATTCATTATATTATAAATTATCCTCCAATATAATACATGTAAACTCAGCATATAATTTTCGAATAAATTATTCATAAAAACTCTGCTTATAATAATAATAATTTTATAGTATGATTATCACAGTTTATTCAATATGCCTATCACAAATCCTTGGAATGACCTTGAAGCTATCACAATTATAGGCCTATTGCAAGCTCTTGCAGGACAAGATCTGCGATCATCATGTCTCGTCAAAGAACTATGATTTATTGATGATGAAAATAATATATTTCCCTTAGAATTTCCAATCTAAATTTAATTCAATATGACTAGAATAGGTATAATTTTTTAATATTAACAACAGCAGGCTTTTTGTAGGATAGGACCTGCAATAATATTTTTTTATTGATCGTAGAACTCTGCTAGTCAATCATAATACTGTATAATCATCTTAAATGAATAATCATCTTAATTACATTAACATGAATATCACAGAAATAGCCTACTTAATTTATCCCAAAGGCGTAAACTTCTCTCTCGGTAAGGTGTGCTCTTTGAATTTTTCTAATAAATTTAATAATTTTCGAATCGTGTGTTCTATCTTAGGTAACTTGATCTTCAATTAATCTAAATTAATACTGGATCAGTAATAAATTAATATGCTGATGGTATTTCTAAATGCAAAATTTACTAAGAAAAAGACTGATTGCTTTTTCAACAGGAGATTATTTTTCATGAATAATATTATTCACAGTGAGCCCCTCCTAAAGTCCATGTTCACGGGTCGCCATTTTGTGAGACTTTTGTAATTTGACCTAAGGGTCCCTTTTACTAGTTTTCCATAAGGAACGGACTCACCGGTTTTAGTTTAAGTATCGTCCCCAGACAGCAATCCTCCGGTAGAGCATTAGGTGGTAGTCTTCCGTCCGCCAGCCTTCTTTCACACGCGTATTCACTAAACCACTAAATCACTTCGATTCTCCGCACACCTTTACGTTTGCAAGTCCCGAGGAGTCTAGGAGAAGAGTGACGAAAACACAGGCGGAGTTCCTTCTCAGTTGCCGGGAGAGAGTCCCGTTACTCTAGCAGATAACGCCGATATTTCCCCAAAGTTATGGAGGTGGGGGTAAGCACCCTCAATTGTAAAAGAGGAATAGATAATGAACATGGAGGTAGAGATAATTTGAGGAACACCTTTCCGAGAGAGGGTAAATAATAATAATTAAAAATATAACTTGACAAACATTTATAATATCACAGTATTGGAATGAATTTTTATTATAATTAAAGCTGTATGAACCGAAGAAATAGCAGGCTGGCATCTTATCTAATCGATATTGCTGCTCGCTACTATCAATTTCAGCTATGCCAGCCCGCTTATGAAATGTGATGTCACATAAAAGCCCCAAATTTGCAAGAGGTTGAGTCTCAAGGTCTTGCCAATTTCTCACCCATACAGCACATTCCAGCCCTCACATCGGGTCAACTGCAGCAAGACTAGCCAAGCATCTCCAGCACTACACTGTTATATTTTAAGATTATGGTAGTACCCAATGGGAAACAATCAACCATCAGTACAAAATTGATATGAGTCTGGGTCCAAGCCCTTCGACTTTACAAGTGGAATTCTCTCCACAACAATTACAATAATCAGTGAAGTGGGCAACAAGCCCCACTCACCTAAAAAAAAAAGAAAAGAAAATCCCAAATAATAATCTGGCCCGGAGGACCAAAGAAGATGCAATACTAAGTTTGCTGGCCCGCCATACTCCAATATCTCCAACATGACAACATCTGTGATGCCACATAAGTTTGCAAATGGCAATTCCTACAAACTGAATACAATTAGAGCATTATGTCACATTTCTGACTCACTTAATTTGTCTTTGATTTCTCCAATTTCAATTATAACTGTTTCCAAATTTTATATCTGTGTTCATTATTCATCCGTAGATAAACTTGTCTTTTCAATTGATTATTTCTCCCTCTTGGATGTGTCATTTGTGTTGGGCTCTATTCTTTCATTTCTATTTATATTGCTGCTCGCTACTATCAATTTCAGCTATGCCAGCCCGCTTATGAAATGTGATGTCACATAAAAGCCCCAAATTTGCAAGAGGTTGAGTCTCAAGGTCTTGCCAATTTCTCACCCATACAGCACATTCAGCCCTCACATCGGGTCAACTGCAGCAAGACTAGCCAAGCATCTCCAGCACTACACTGTTATATTTTAAGATTATGGTAGTACCCAATGGGAAACAATCAACCATCAGTACAAAATTGATATGAGTCTGGGTCCAAGCCCTTCGACTTTACAAGTGGAATTCTCTCCACAACAATTACAATAATCAGTGAAGTGGGCAACAAGCCCCACTCACCTAAAAAAAAAAGAAAAGAAAATCCCAAATAATAATCTGGCCCGGAGGACCAAAGAAGATGCAATACTAAGTTTGCTGGCCCGCCATACTCCAATATCTCCAACATGACAACATCTGTGATGCCACATAAGTTTGCAAATGGCAATTCCTACAAACTGAATACAATTAGAGCATTATGTCACATTTCTGACTCACTTAATTTGTCTTTGATTTCTCCAATTTCAATTATAACTGTTTCCAAATTTTATATCTGTGTTCATTATTCATCCGTAGATAAACTTGTCTTTTCAATTGATTATTTCTCCCTCTTGGATGTGTTCATTTTGTGTTGGGCTCTATTCTTTCATTTCTATTTATATTGCTGCTCGCTACTATCAATTTCAGCTATGCCAGCCCGCTTATGAAATGTGATGTCACAATATTACTATCAGTGATAAATATTACAATTACTGAATTCACTGAGTTATTGGTATCAGTGAGAAATCTTAATCTTATTATTATCTCTTTGTGAAAGCAAGCGGCTTTGTGCAATGGTATAGTCTAATCATTGATCAGTAGGCCTACAGCAATAGAATAGATTAACAAATATACATATTAATATTGTGAACGTTCACACAATGGCAATCTTGTAATATTTTTTTTCAAGAACAGTTGGTCTACGTGATTGATTTGAATGTTCAAGATCTTTTCTTTGTGATATCTTATCAAAGTCAAATCGATGAATTAAGATTCCTGGATATGAGAGATAATTCAGGGATCCATTACTGCGAGACCGAATTTTTTCCATTCATCTAAGTTGAAGCCTAATTCCTCTTCAATATGTTCCTTTTTCTCCAATCTAAAACTTCTCATTTCCATTTCAGCTTTCCATCAATCATTTTCTCATTCTTCCACTTGAAATCTATTCAGTGATCTAGATTAAATAATATCAAATATTACTTTCTTCCGAATAAGCTTACTGCACAGAATCCAGGAACTTTCCTCTGAAAGTTATATTACAAAAACGTTTAAAATTAATTATTCTAAATTCCAACACAAATCTATTCCCGGTGAATTCAACAACAATTTCGCAAAGTATTTCAAATCCATCATTCTTCTATACTGTTGTAGATCCTCTTCAATGTTTGATTCCATTACGAACTGCTTGTTAAATATTCACTTTGACCAATTAATTACGACATAGCAGTCAGGCATACCTGACTGCTATATCGTAATTAATTGTTCAAAGTGAATATTGTAGATCGTTGACTTTCAATTTGATTATCTCTAAAATCCTTAAAAAATCAAATACTGGTGATTTATAATTCGCATCTCTGATCATGGCATCATAATCTATATTATTGTTATCTATACCTGAGATGGCATCATAATCTATATTATTGTTATCTATACCTGAGATAACATTTTATGCGTGGATTTCCGAATGGAAGAATAGTAAGAAAAAATAATAGTCGTGAGAGACCATATCAGTTCCATAACGTTATCTGAACCCCAAACCTGAGATTTTCAAAAAAATTGGATTTTGGAACAAGAAACTGATAATTTGAATGAGTCTAGTATCACAAAACATCTTATCCTACGGAACTACGAATCTCTAAAAAATGTGTTATCAAGAAGCAGGAAGTAGAGGCAGAACAACTAATTCAACTGTTATTGGGTAGAAAATGGAACAATGAAATTAATGTTAGATAAAAAGAGACAAAAACGTGAAGGAGATAATTAATTTAGAGTGGTATGTGGTAAGTAAGAGGTAGTGACGGTCTCCTTAGAGAGAGAGGGAATGATAGTGAGAGTAAATTATGACGTTAAAAGCGACCTTCAGAGCACTGAGAAGCTGAGAAGGAAGATACCCATCACTTCTTCTCTTTTTTATTGTTCTTTTATTCCTTGGCGACCTGTTATAGTAGGCGTCTCCCCACAGCTCACTCACTCACACCCGCTCTATCTCTCTCTCACTCTAAATGTTATACCTGAAAACAACTTTCTCCGAAAAATTCAGAATCCGAACGGCATTCAGAGCATCTCTGAACGAAAAGATCTCTAGGAATGAGAAGATCACTATTCTTTCGAAAATATTCAAGATAGTTCTGAATGGAAATGTTTCATTGGATGGAGCACAATTAGGTCAATGACAGGAAAACCCCGTGATTTATTTATTTAGCGTATGGCAGATACACAACACATATTATAAAGCTCATGAGTCTCAAATGTCCACATAATATATACTATATTTTTTCAATATCTTCAAGATGTTGTGTAGTTTTTGTTCAGGAGAACATTAGCTTGTCTGACCGCCATTATATGCTAGGCATTTAGCGTAACCATAGCCTCCTCTAATACAGAGGAGGCTATGGCGTAACCCAATGTGCACCATGGAGGCGAACTGGCTTTACACATATTTGAGTAAAAAACTGATTGCTGGAACAATTTTGAGGTTAAAGAAGGTTGAAACTCTATCTAAAACCCCGTGATATGATTGATTATGATGTTGAACATAGTTGTGAGATATTATTTAGTTATGATTAATATTACTTCTACATTTAAAATGTTCTTGATTATTTTTAATATTTTATAGATTGTACAGAATAACTCTAACTTTCAAATTCAGATATACAGTACTTTCAAAGAACTTTTTCTATTGATTCAAGCCAGATCCACAGATTCAAAACTTTAAATGGTTATGTTTTGGAAGTAAATACTGTAATTAATCAGATAAATTCAAATTTCTTGTTGATACATGTTTTGGACTCAAATTTGTGTATAAGTCAAATCATAAACTCTACATCAGGGGTCTCCAACCTTTTTTATCCAAGAGCCACATTGTTAATTCTTGGGAGGCTTAGAGGGCCAATAACAAGGATGTACGTGGAATCTGACTTGTGGGGACACACACGACGTGGGATTTGGGGGGTATAAAATTATTGACCGAGCGAAGTGAGGTCTAAGATTCAAGTCGACGGTTTTGCATTCCTCTTTATGTTAATATGTTTATATCTATGTTTAAATTTTCCGCATTTACAGCGAAACACAGCAATAGATTTTCATGAAATTTGACAGGTATGTTCCTTTTTGAATTTCGCGTCGACGTATGTATAAGGTTTTTTGAGATTTTGTAGTTTACGGATAATATAAAAGGAAAGGAGTCTCCTTCGAACGCCAATATTACCTTACAAATCAGACTATAGAATTATTGATTATAAATCAGCTGTGGAGTGGATTATTGATTGCATGCAATTAATATCTCAATGTAACTTGATGAAAAATCAGCTGTCGTGTGGACTTTTAATTGCATTCAATGAGGCATGCAATTGATAACTCGAAATAGCATAGTATTTTCTCCCGACTTTTCCTGCTTTCAATTCGGTAAGCTTTTAATGATAGTAGCATAGTTGCTCACAACAAATTATTAGCATTGTCGGTACACCAACCCAAAAAGTCATTAGTTGTTTACACACCAATATCCCGCCGATACGACAGAACAGGACATAATAATTTACTCTGACTGACAGTATTAGAGGAGGCTGTGGTTTATAACTGAGCTAGGTCTACTGTTCACAGAACTACTAGTTATATTTCCATTAAAATGATATGAGGAGTTTTAAGTATGTTTAAGTAGGAAGAAACAAACCAAGTCAGTTCATTTCAATACAAAGGCCAATTTATTGAGTTTAAAAAGCTCATATGAAAACTTGATAATGCATGAATTTACATAAAGTTACCATGCTGAAAGAGAATACTCATTTTTAGTGAGAAATTGTTTTCCACTTGAAATGTCCGCCCATTTAGGATCAAACTTTGTGGTTTCGATCATTAGAATTGATTTCAAATGTTCATCTGACAAGGAAGTATTTGGATTTAACAATCTTCATTTTTGAAAATGTCTGCTCACACTTGTAGGTAGATCCAAAAAGAGAAAATCCTCGAGCATGATCTTTTATATTTCTAAAGTCTTTTTCTGGGAGAGAACTGTAAAATGGAAGTAGGTTACCTTGTTTGTAGCGTTCAAACAGGGACATGTACAGTCCATGCAGACCTTTTGCTAATGTCTCGAAATGGTTGATCTCTGCTTGTTTACAGCTAATTAATTTTACACTTATTGAGAAATGGAGTGTCTAGTAAGAGAAGAGTACTGAACTCACAGTTGTTGTCAAAAATGTGTAAAAATATATATTTAAAAAAATCTGTTGCAATAACTCTCGGCGGGCCGGACAAAATCTATCCCGCGGGCCGTAGGTTGGAGAGTCCTGCTCTACATCATAATCTCTGGAATGATTATTTCAATTATTTGTTGTCAAGGTTGAAAGCAGTTTTGGGTGAATGCCGGTTGTTTACACCTGAATTGTATCTTATTGTCCATGATTAAACTAAGCTAACTAAACTTTCATGATTATCATAGACCATTAAAATTGATTCGTATACTAGATTCGCAATCAGGCAGCACTTTTATATGAGAAATATTCAGTTTTGGTTTCGGATGCAATTCGTATCTTTTCAACTTCTAAAGTAGCCCATTGTATAAGTTCAATTTATCATGTTAAAACGTTATGCCTATCCAATTGGTACCATTTAACAAAATTAATATTTCAAGACCTCCATTAGACTGTGTCTTACCGTCTTTAACAACACTGATTCTAAGTCAATATGATTTTCACTATCAGTCTCGACTCCTTATTCCAACAGATTGAATTAATTGAATACACTTGAAATGTCACTAATTAGATTTCTATATCTGGGTTCCACTATAGTCGAGGCAATGAATGCTCAAAAAAAGGTATAGAGGGAAAAGTTTGGAACACAATTTTTGACTTACTATCTTTTAAGGACAGTAAGGGGTGAACATATCAAAAGTCCTCACTCCTACCACAGGGAGTAAGTGAGATGGAAGAATCGGAGACGGAAGGGGTTTTCTTCAAAATGTGACACCTTCAAGAGCTCATACCTAGAAAATTATGAAAAAATGTTGCAGATGAAACTTGTAGGCTAATTTGTAAGCTTTAATTTTTTATGCAACAAAAAATTCCGAAAGAATCATATTGTTCGAGATATACACAAAAAAACAAAATATGGCACTTTCAAACCACCCCCACCCCCTTAGCACAGGGGGTGGGAGTGAGGACTTTTGATATGTATAAAAGCTGCGGGGTCAAAATTGTGTTCCAAGCTTTTCCCTCAATAATCTTTCGTTGACTGGACTAATCTGATTCTACGTCGGTTATATGTTGATTTTCACTTTACCTATACCATTGAAATGAGTGAATACATTTTAATGTCAATAATTCAATTTCTATGTCGATGCTATTTATATTTCCAGTCACAATTCGTCTACATGAGTCTCGTCACATACTGCACGCATCTATAATAAATTCAGCCTTTTCTTGAACATTAGTTGCGGAATGCAATCAACGCCATCAAATGACTCATCTAAATGCTTCAGTCGTCACTCGGCTGCCACATAAAAGCAGCCCAGCATATTGAAACACCATCCTCAAAGGTCAAATAATGTTCTCTGCTGAATTATCAAGTAGAAATAAAAATGCACAGCACACCAACAATCATCCAAGATAACTTTCTTTTCACCTGACAAATACTTCTAGACAGGCCTGATAAATCGTGGTGTGATCCAAGAATCAGGTAAAAACTGTTGTAATTAATGTTCATTGCGATCTTATCTCAATCTTCATCAGATGTGTCGTCTCTGCTACTCGATACTTTGCAAAACTTCAACAGGTTTTTAATTAGCTTGATGTATGACTGTGGTAGCTACTTCAAGATACATTTCGTGATCTTGCAATTTAATTCGAAAATATTGTAGTGTTAACTATTTTTACTATGTTAACGTCAATGTTTCAAGAGTTTAGAATGTGTTATTCTGCTCTTGATCTGGTTCTCTTTTTTAAAAAGAGTTATTGTTACTGTTGGAACAAATAAATTTGATAAACTTTATATGTATCTACTAATTTCATAATTTTGTTTGTATTAAACATTTTTACTTATTTTATTATAAAAAACCTTAATCCCATATCAGTGAATGAAGTTTGTAAATAGTAATATATTATAACACGCAATAAGCAACTAATTACTTATACCCCAACACATATAATTTATAGTGGGGTGTATATTTATTAATTGAAATTATCGTTTATTCATTGTTGAAACACCGCTGATTTATGTAGTTACATTACAATACTATATTATCAATATTCTAATGTTGCATTCAATCTTCATTGTAATTAATAAGTTTTCATCATATGTGAAATTTGTTGCATAATTGGCTGTTGTACTGTAATTTATTGTAGATTCTTGTATAAACCAGAATGTATAGTAACTTACTTACTTGAATAAATAAAATTTGAATTTGAATTTGGCACTACTGAGAAAACATGTTGGAAATATTCTATACAAAATAAAGAGAACACTGATACCATGGTATTGAATAATTCGATTGTATAGTGTATGGTATCGATGTGTTATATGATGTTGAGAACATCACTATCTTATCCTTTATATTATGGAGATATACTACAGCATCTTCTCATATAACTTACAATCAAAGTTTTCTATACAAAAATAGAAAATTAAAAAAAAATTATCATCAAACGACAATGGATTTTGCAAAGATATTTTCGGTAGATTGAAAGTATAGCCAAAAAAACTATATATTATATTTAAGAAACCCATTCCAATATTCTGTTGTAGATTCAAGAAAACGTTTGCTAGAATCCTCAAAGACAAAATCGTTGAAAGCACAACAATCAATGAGTAGGTTTATCAACACTTTGAATGATAACTAATGAATTTCATTTTTCAAATAATTCAAACGATAATCATCTCAAAACCAATCAAGAGATCATTTTGGAAATCGTTTTAAAATGATTGAGTCGTTCACCGGTTTCACCATTTGCGATGATTACTGACAGTGGGACCAGGAGATTAAGTACGAAGGTGTACCCATTTGTAATGCGATTAGTATAAAAGTGGACCAGATTGATTGGTTTTGCTTTTGATGGACATTGTTGAATGTTTTCGATGATAGTCGGAATAATTGCAGTCAATTATTCTACGAGAGCGGTAACACCGGATTGGGAAGTCGCAATCAATCAAGTAATTTCAGGAACTGACGTACAAGCTAATTTATTCCGGTTAATTGGCATACAACATTGTTTGTGGTCCGGCTACAATAATTATTTCCAATGACCTGAATTGGCTCATTGTGTATTGAATTCACAATTACTTTGTGTTGCCATGTTGCAGTGGTGGCACGAAATAACTCAATTCAAAAAACAGAAATGAAGGTAAAACAATTACTTATAGGGTAAAGTGGGATTAAGCTTGTGTAATAGGAATGAGAGTAAATTATTTTTGCAAAAATTGTGACAATCACAGATGACATTACATTGGGTCAATAGAGATGCGATTTGCGCCAAAAAAATAGTTAAATAATACATAATAAAGGAAATAATTGGCCTATACACGTACGGGATATAAAGCTGCTTTTACACCAAAGCTATAAACAAAATGTTTTATAATAACTTAATCTTTATAGAATCTATTAGATTGAACGGAACTTGACAAACACATATGTTCATCATGTGTATGATAAGTTATGTGTAATCTAATAGTATCTATAAGGATTAATTTATTAACATATTGTAAATAACTTTGGTGTAAACGTAGCTGAGGGAAATAATAGGATGAATAATTCAAAAAAGACGCATTACTTCCGAAATACTGGACTGATGAACTTAAAATTTTGCATATAGATGCTTAATTTACCGAGGATGATTATGGGCACATTTTTAATTTATCAAGCTTTCAGTAGGACAAGTTTCCAGTTTGTCAAGTTTCCGATTAGACCCTTGCGGAGCACGTCTTATCTGCTAGTTTCGAATAAAACTAAGACTATAAATTGAGACGAAAATCAGTGAAAAAGGATTGTTGTATTAGTCTATCTTTCGACAATCTCATGGATAAAATAATACATATAGATAGTATTATCGGATGCTACAAATTCACAATTCAAATTGTAAATTGGAAGTATAATAATTATTGTAAACTGTTTAACATCAATACAATTCCGAGTACTATGCATTACTGATTCCGTACATGGATTTAAAACTTTAAATGAGAATCTCAATTCTCATGAATCATGAAGAGCATCTCATGATAAATTTTCTTCAGTCTTATTCCAAGGAATATCTGGATTTCAGTATGCGGTTCACATATACTTAAATAATATCGGGGCATCGAGCTTTGCTCGTTATTTATTTATTGATAAACAGAACACACTTCTTTAAAATTATTAAGGAAGGACTAACAGCCAAAGCCCAAAACTGTTTCTTCCCTGAATTTTGATTTATACACTATAAATAGTCCAAAAAGTAGGTTATGTTCCATATACTTGAATTTAGGTCAAATTTTTAGTCCAAACATTTGAAAACAGAAAAGTTCTAATTTAGATTGTTTACAAACCAAATTGAATAACAAAATAACACTTATTAATCACTTGAAACTGTAAAATAATAATCAACTTTGAAAATTATGATATAGTTCAATTTAGAATGATATTCCATGTCATGTTAACAAATCAGATATTTTGATCAAGTTGATTTAATTTCTCGTGAGATAAGCTGATTGATTAAGAGCCCCCCAGCAGCTGAGTGCATCTGCTAAAAAAGTTTTAGGGTTGAAGGATTAAAAGAAAAATTAGCTTATTTGATGAATTTGGAAACATTGCGAAAATATGTTTTTATTTTGAATATGATTATTTTTTTTGATCAATTATGAATAATTTTAACTTTCAAAACCCAAGGTTTCTTTATCTTTTAGGTCGTGATTATATTTTACAGCTGGCTATACCTCAGCTTATGGATTTCGGGGATGAGATATTTTGATTTTCCAACGACGCACTCGCTCACTCACTTCCATTATCCACAGACGACAAAAGTCTCAGCTGTTTTTCCAAGGATGAATTATCCTTTTAACCCAGTCGTTCAGCGAGTTTTCCTAGGGATTGAAACCTTGTGCAATCGAATTTTTATATCATAAACCTACTATGTTCCAAATTTCGTAAAAATAGATCCGTTGGTTGAACATGAATGAACATATAAATAACCAAATATATAAATACCGTATATACAGGAATTGCTCGATTTATATAATAGGATATAAAATGAACTGAGACGGAATACATAGCCTGAGTTTCAAATCAATATTATTCTATTCTGTCCAGCAAAGATTAAAGTCTACTATAGATTAGAAGGAACATTTTTTCAATTATTAGTCTAATTAATTAGAAACTATTTCTTCAAATTATAATCTATTATATCAATCTATAGACTGAATTAAAATATTAAGAATAATCATGTTTGGGTCACGAAAATTTCAAGTTTTATTCCTCCATGCATTCAACAACAACAACAACAACAATAATGTATTACCAAGCTGAGGTAGACTGGACTAGACTAATCTATGTGCAAGAATAGACACGTGCTTCGCTTGCATGGAGGCACACACTATTAAATGGCTTGCAACACCTGGCGACATTTTTGGGCAACAGGGCAACATTCCGCTATAAGTTTCTTGCTCGTCTTAACCTCAATCACGTCTTCTATGAATCTGGTCATCCATGTTTAGTTATCAACGATTGGCTCGACACTTTTGCTTCTGGCATCGACTATTCATTCCTTTTCCCCCACCCATTCTTTCAATTTTTCATCTCTGTTTTGCTTTACTATTTCATATCTCCATCACCTTTCAGGATTGGGCTTGAGTATCTCTTGCTAACCCAAGACCATTCTCTTCTCATCTATTTCAAGTGACAACTTTTCTATCACCATGTCCCATTCTCTGATACTCTCACAAACACACATTCTCTCTCAAGCCTATCATCCCCTTTTATTCTATTCTCTTACTCCTTGCTGATTTCTCCCTCTCACCATATTGATTCAAGATCAATCTCTCTCGTTCTACGTAAACCTGATCCCTCGCTCTTGCTCTTGAATGATCTGTCAATCCTTGTTTATCTCGTTCTCTCACCATATCAACTATCTTTCTTTCGCTTTCTCACTCCTCCTACCCCTCCATCTTGATAGAAGTGACTCATCTTTGTCACCTTTAGTTGTTGAATGACTTTCAACATCTCTGGATAACAATTAAAACGTTTCTCCGCTACAAAAATGGAGCTTGCTCTACAAGTAGTTGGCAAGGTTTCTGACAACCACTTATACAATTGAACATTTGTACTCGAGTACTTGAGACCTTTTGCAGATATAGGTAATGGTAATAGAGAAAGCATTCAATTTGAATGTAAAATTGTAGCAAGTCGTAAGCCTACCAAAGACAAAGTGGTACAATAAATAAATAATCATCACTGATTATCATAGACGTATGCTCAATAAAAAGTTGAAATAATCAATTAATACTCTTATTTAACGTTGATTTGACTGAAATTCCAGTAAACAAAGAATCAAACAAGCTTCGAAAACTTTTTTTTGATAATTATTATAGCATTATTCCAACTTCCCCAAGAATGTCTTCATGGTCGCGCTGATGAGATAAGTTAATATCCATGTGCGTGCCACTCCTGTTATAAGGGTGACTTATTCAAGAGCCGAACTTCTCTAAATACCTTTGATTAGTTCAAAAATGTCTTCCCGTGAATTGGAACCCAACTGAAGCTCCACGTCCAGATTAGATTCATCTCTCACCATCATCCGTCACATTACCCACGCACAAAACTGGAGCTCATGTAGGCTTCATCCTTATAAAAAAGTGGGCAATGTGGTTGGATTAACTGAGAAGGTGTAAGTGACATGAATACATGAATTGGTTTTTCATGCTTAGCTTTACGTGCGGCTTACAACAAAAGACGTCACGTGACTTCAAATGGCGAGAGAGGGGATTACAAGTCACAAATGCTTAAGATGACGCTTCAAGGCTTCAAACTGTCATCCAAGCCTGCAGACAAAACCGCAAGTTATATCGTGTCGCACATAATCTAAATCAGAGCCTCGTTCATTCACACTCTACGCTGTGGAAAATTTTCATAGCTCCCCACAATTCTAAGAGAAATATATTTACAACTCAATTAAACTAATAATTTACGAGAACCCTAGATCAATAATTGAAGAAGAAATGAGGAAAAATTACGTTTTTCTAATCAGTTTCTTCTGTAATTGTTAAAGAAAACATAATCTAAAGAAATCGATCTTCATCAGTGTAGATTTTTATCATCTTCAATGAATTTTCCAGATGAGATAGCTGTAGGCCTATATCTTTTTATTGAAGTCCGACAGATATTACTTTTAACATGATGAGGGGACACAGATTTCTCCTTGCACAGTTAGTACTAGTAGCATGGACAGAGTAGTGGGGAGGAGTAAGCATGCTGGGCACAATTAATTAATGGACAAATATAGGGAGAGTGCTGTTAGGTAGTGGGAGTGATTAGTGGAGGAAAGAGGCCTCTCTGTCTTCGAGAAATAGCCATGTGAAAAGTAATATCTCTCAGACTATAGACATTTTGAATTCAGAGATTTCCTACACATAGACATGGTTCGAGGAAATATATCAAGAAATAGGTCATAAAAAGGAATAATGGGCATTCTCTCAGAAATGTATAACAGGAATTATCATTATCCAATTATCTGAGAGGTGAATCTTGTTGAAAAAGGAACACTCACATTTGAAATGATATATCATTTACTTGGAACAAATATTTGAAGATCGAATATTCGAATACCCAATAATTTCATCCCTCGAAACGTGTCAGCAAACTCTTCACTAACTAGTTCAAGTAATGGGTAATATTCATAATCACAAAAGTTTTGCTTGTGTGTAACCTTGTGTGAGTGAAACTCTTCAGGCGGAACGCATGCAGCGAGGGAGAGAGTGAGAGAACAGTTAGTTCCACTAGCTCTGGAGGTGTGACATTTTCTGTTTCCACGTCACAGCACTGTGTAACTCCTCTGGTAGAAAGGCTGACAAAATAACACACACTAAACCCATAAAACTTTTGACGTCAAAAATTGTTAGATGGCTCGAAGGCTCGACTCTGTCTAATTGTTTCATTGAACATTGATTCCATATCAGTTAAGATGAATTTTCAAACTCCAAATCCAATTCTCATTAATTCGATTGAAAGAGAAGTTTAGCAATGCAGTCTATATTATCAGCGAAAGTGGTTATTCCTTTGATATTGGTTCTATTTGCATGTATCCCTCTAATTTATAGAACTTAATAATATCAAAACCTTTAATCCAAAGTCCAATTATCTGAAAAAAGAGAAGGACTTATAACTTTCTGATTTGCAGTGAACGTAGCTCGTTGATTTTTGTAAATTCGTTCGAATAAGTATAATAGTTTTACCAAATACTAGATTGAAATAAAAATCTTGGGCAAATTTTCAATTCGATTTGTAAGTTTTAATATCAAAAATGGAATTTTAAATTTTTGAAATGATAATTATTGATTTTTGTAAATTCGTTCGAATAAGTATAATAGTTTTACCAATACTAGATTGAAATAAAAATCTTGGGCAAATTTTCAATTCGATTTGTAAGTTTTAATATCAAAAATGGAATTTTAAATTTTTGAAATGATAATTGAATGTCAATCAATTAAATTCGTCAATCGATTAATTTCATTCGCCCTCAAAGTTTTCAAATTCTTCTGTATCGAAGAGGGCAGCTGAAATTCAAATTAATTCAATTTGAAAAATGTTGGTTATTTGAGTTGATACATAACATTATGTTCTTATCTGAAAATTTAAAATATAAGTTCCCTATTTTTTATATAACTTTTATTTAGAAACATGTTGTGAATAAACGTTTTTAGAAAAGTTTACGTTTTTAGAATAAGAGTAGCCCTCACCATAAAGTTAATAACATTCTGATCTATCAATCAATATTACTTGAGCAAACTTTTCATATTTTCCTCATTGGATACAAACTCATTCATACAAAGTACACGTCACGCTACCAATTCAATTTCTGCAGGCTGTTAATTGAAAGTGGGTTGCTGTCAACTCAATATGAATCAAGCACTTTCATCCAACCAATCTATTCTGATTCCAAATTTTCCTCATCCAATCCAAACTGATTCACGCAAAGTTCAACTACACTTCGTCCAGCATTATATTTCTGAACGTCTACTAATTTAATTTGACGTGAAACGGAAAATTTCGGCATGCAGTCGACTGAACCTGAATTAATCACTTTTGGTAGACCGATTCAATTTCCAAGTTTTCAAAAACTCAAGAATTCAATTTTCATGTTTTCCTCATTCAATACGATCTCATTCACACAAAGTTCATCTGCACTTCTAACATTCAATTATTTCTGAAAGTGAAATGTAACGTTTCGGCTCGGGCATTAGCATAATCCGGCGACGTCGGATAAGACGGTGGTCCGTCAGACCGCAAGCGTCTAGAAACCGGTCGGTGGGTCCCAGAGACCGACGTTTGTTATCAGAATCGTTCGCGCACCTTTTCTGGCTGGCAGGCAGACAACGCAATTCTCTGACGTCATTGGTCGTTGATCGGCCTTGGTACGCGGGTTTGCGTCCTCAACCACCTATCGCTAATAGTATGCAAATTTTCACTTTTATCTGATTATTTATTCATTGAAACTAGTCTGGAATACTAATAAACAATTTACCTCATACCTAATACACACCAATGGTGAGTTAGTCCATTGACCATGCTTTCAAGAAATGATTGAAACTTGTCTGAAATACTAATGAACAATCACCTCAAACGAAATACACTATATTGTTGAGGTAGTCCTCTGATAACCATTCTTTCATAGATATATCTTAACTTGTCTGAAACATCACCTACTCACAAACTTATACTGTATTTAAAATACTTAGGCCCGGTTGCGCAAAAGCATGTTATATACTAATCGTAATTAAATTCCACAAGAACTTTTTCTTATCAGATATCAAAGCCCATCAGAAGAATAATTCAAGAAAAGGAGGCTTCTCTGATTGGTTCTCCTGGCATTTGATCACTTTTAAAATTCAACAGGCTCTTGTGTCAACGGACTAAAGTCATTAATAATGAAGTGGCTTATTCTCCATTAATTTTTGAATCTGTATTGTCTGCTAAATGAGTAAGTTTACTGCTAAACGTTTACTCAATGAAGAAATACAGTTGGCTTACTAGAGCACTTTTCATCAATTTACCTCATACCTACGTATCATACGTACGTCATCATCCCTTAAGATTCTATCATTTTGAATGACCACTAGATGATTAATTTACTGTTGAACTGGAATGATAGTGGATAGTTAACTTTATAGCTGATTCCTGATATTTGGTCATTCAATCCATGGACTATTATTTTATTGATCTTCTTTTTCAATGAAGAAACATTTTGATTCTTCAGAAATCCTAGGTATTCTCCAATAGAGGTGACAAGGTGAATTCAGGAGGAAAAATTTCAAAGATCTCATGGAATGCCTATAAATTTAAATATTTATTGAGCTTAAATGAGAGTTCGAAACAGAATGTCGTCCATCATGTTCAACTGAAATTTTTACCAAAATTACAATTTCTATCTTCAATTTTAGACTCTCTCTCTCTCTGAAAAGCTAAACTTTATAAAATCAAGCACTTTATTTGAAATCTTATTTATAATGGTATTTTTGAATTGATGTTTTCTCAATCCCGATCTTAGATTATTATATCATTGAGTTTCCCTGCTCTCTTATGGCATAATATATAAGATGGTGGAGAGCTGGTTACACATTCATTGATTTTTGGACGTTTGCAGTTCTTAAGAATACTATTGAATTAAACAGATTATGTTCATCAAGTTCCTTTTAATCTGATAGAATTCATAAGTTCGGCAAAAATTCAAACTTCCAAAAACCTATGTGTGAGTGTAACTGGCTTTAGCCTCTAAAAATGTTTTCGGGAATAATTTGACATGATTTCGGAAACAGGCTTAAACTTTCTTGATGGATTCGAATAATGAGGATTAATGTGAAGCTTGTTTTATTAGAATACACAACCCAGCAGCTACCGCTGTCTACCAGCTGGATTGAGAGTTGGCTAGGCTCGAAACGGTCAACCAATCACGAGAGCGTGGGAGGAGCTTGCGGTAGGTTGGTGGGATTGTGAGAGGAATTGACCAATCAGGAGAGACTAGTGGCGAGTTGTTGAATGAGCCTGTATTCTTCAAGTCTTCCTCTCCATATCTTCTTTACTTTTTCCCCTCCCTTTTCGTTCTCTTCGGCAATCTTCTATTGTTGTTCCACAACATTTTTGAAACCAACTAAATTTTGCTTCAGAATTATTTTTATAAATTGATGATACTACAAAATAGTTGGCTTTATGAAATCTACTTTCGACATTATTTCGATATTTGAATACTGTTAAAACGATCAACATTAATGGATATTTTTTGTGCAAATTGTTCAAAGGTTCCAGAAGAAGTTTTGTGAAAGATTTACATTGTATTGTATACGCACAATACCGGTATTCTTTCTCACAGCTCACCTCATATTAATAGTTTATGGTAATATTTCCATTTTCCTCAATCTATCATAGTTTCTCTACGCACTCTTTTCTACAGTCCATCCTTTTCTCAACTTTAGATTCCAGGCGTTTGCTATTGTATTGGCTATTTTGTATATAACTACCAAATAATATTAATGATTCATTGGCAATCAGATAAATATATATATATTATCCTCATAAGCTTCACATTATCCTCATTATTATATATATATATATTATATATATATATATATATAATGAAAATCTTGATTATTTTTCCTTCGCCATAAATAATCATAATCCTTATCCTTGTTCCTTGATTAGTATGACAGAGATTCTCCTGCAACAAATCTTTATTTATGATGATTGTGTTCTTCAAAGAGGTACTGATAAATTAGCCATGAGATGACGCTGTAGTCTAATCTCTTCATTTGAGATATTATTCAAATATTATTATCTCTGAATTTTGAACTATTCCTTATATTTCTATATTATTCGTCACTTAGGATATTGCTCGGGAAGATTATACCATATCATCATATTGGAGAGATATCATTACAGCTCATAGGAAGCTCAGGATAAGATAATCCAAGCCAATGATGAAGATATGAAGCATTGTTATAGAATATTGCCATCATGATAGTGATCCACTCTTTGAAAACAATTCGTTTATTGATATTAATGAAAGTTTCAAACTTCAATGATTAGCTTCAATATAATATGATTGAAGCATTATGCAGACATTTTATGGAAACTTATAATATATTGTAATATACAGTTTGTTATGTATCATATATATCATAATATGTATCATATTATACTTATAATAAATAAATAATACTGTGAAGATAGAGATTAATGATAGAAACGGGGTTTGGTCTATAATTATTTGGTGATATTGTTCTAAGCTCTGATGTTTTGCATGATTACTGACTACACATCTAACTATGAAATAGAAATCGAGATTTCCAGCTCTCATTTCAGAAGAAATATTGAATTTCCAGCAACGGTACATTAGAATTCTCACACACATCTATCAAAATGTTTTGTACAGTTTCTTTGCGTACAGTTTATTTGCTTTATTACCTGCATATTTTTCTACTTCCTCCGTTATTATTTGCCCATTTTTCCTTGTAAATTATTTAGTTTCGCACGAGATGACGTCTGCTTCTTGAGATTGAGGAAGAAAAAAGAGGGAAAGAGAGGGAGTGAAGAACAGTGAGAGGGAGGAAAATATGTGAGAAAATTAGTGGAAGAAGGCCAGATAGGGTGGAGATGAGTGAGAGAGAGAGAGAGAAACGAAGGAGAAGGATAAAATTTTTCGAAGCAGAAGAAAATTTTATCTGATAGAAATAGTGATTTGTAAATTTAGGGAGGAAAGTGAGACTTTTTCTCCCTGAAGGGGAAACGTTTGGAGCCCGCGACGAAGTCAAGGGCGTCAATTTCTCCGAGGGAGAAGCTCACTTTTTTCCCGTGAAGTGAACATAATAGAACATTTTTCCTCAGCTTACATTCTTAAAAATGCATATTGTTCAACTTCCTTTTGTACAAAGCTTCTTCAAACTCTAAACATAACTCAAAACCACAGATAATGGCATAGACTATATAAACAAAAAAGCTTTAAAAGCGCAAACTTAAGAACCTAAACAACTATAAATTGACTATATTATTATCTGAGCGCTGGAGACATAGACCAAAGAGTCGCTTCTTATAGTCCCTAGTAATAAGATAGTAAATAAAATAGTAAAGTAAACACTTCACTCCATAGAGCCAAAACGTAGTGCTCTAGTATGATGTTCCAGTAAGTAAAGTAAGACCAGAGATCTTAATATGATTGAGTGACCAAGACCACAGATCATGTTTAGTTAGTCTATAGTAAGACTGTGAATAGTGAATGGAGGATAAGGTTCTTTTATTGATAGGTTTTGTTTTATCGTCATCGCGAAATGAAATCACAGCCAACTTATAAGCACGACTGTGAATATATTGGAAAATGACAAGGAAGTGAACGAATAGGAAAAGGAAAACGTGATGAACAAAAAAGTGAGGAAGTTGATGTATTTTTAGGCTATGAATTTTCTGAAGTAGCTCAATCATTTCCAAATTTGCTGTGATAATGATAGTACTGTATAATTTATTGTTATGCTATTTCAGTGTCTCATCCTAGTCAATTGAAAATCTCTAGTTTTTAAATTTCTGGGCGAAAAATTGGAGTTGTACATTGAATTGTTCTAGATCATACTTCTACGTTTTCCTGGAAACTTGGGATAACATAACTCTTGAGCTTGTGTACCTGTTAATCCCTTTCTAAGAAAATACGTGCAGTATGGTTATATGATTGTATATTCTTGGAAGTGGAGACATAGGAGTGATCTGTGGTCTAGTGGATAGAGTGCTTGCGTAGCAGCAAAGAGATCCCGGGTTCAAACCCTCTCATTACCAAAAGTTTCTTAACCAGATCACTCCCGTGTTATCGGATGGGTACGTTAAACTGTCGGTCCCGGCTGAAGTATGACAGTCGTAAGGCCAATTGACGGCTCAAATGATATATTCAGGCGGAGGTACCTTCCCGCAAGGGGCTCCCCACCAACAAAAGCCATACTAATTCACTTTAGTGGTGACAAGGTTGATAATAAGGTTGATAATAACCATACTGTACGTATTTTCTTGGAAAGGTAATTGTTGTGGAAGATACTACTAGATTTTCATGAAAACTTTGGATAATGTTCCATGATAATCCCTCTCTAAGAAAATATGGTTATTTGATTGTTATATGTATGTTTCTATGATTATATGAATACATAAAAATCTGGTGTGGTACATTCAAACAACTTTCCTTGCTCATTGAACTGTAAGCCTCATTCTCAAACGAGAATAATTTAGGGGAATAACTTAATGACGATTGGCGGCAACATATTTGAAACTACGATCAGACTACTGTATAAATTATGTGTATATATAATTGTTTTCAGAATACTTTTTCCTTTGTGTAAATTGTGAAATTCGATGATTTTTTTAAAGGTCGTCAAAACAGCTGTTCTACAGATGAAATATCTTGACTATGACTGTGTTCTTTTTATAAACTGCTCTACCTACCTACCTCATCGCATGCACGAGAAGGAGGTTACAAAGTCCATTTCTCAAGGATGGGGTGGACCCCCCCATTAGTTTCCCAGGAAAAAGACTCATGCCAGTTGTTAGAGCTGATAAATAACTATACAGGGTATGAATTTGAAAAAATCGTTAGAGCCGTTTTTGAGAAAATCGTGAAAAACATGGTTTTTTAGTAACTGTCATTTTTATCAAGAATATTACGGAGCTCCTGCAATTTTATCAGAAATGAGACTTATGTCAGTTGATAGGGCTTATAAATAGCTATCCATGGTATAAATTTGAAGAGAATCGTTAGAGCCGTTTTTGAGAAAACCGTGAAAACATGGCTTTTTAGTCATTATCCGCCATTTTTCTCAAGAATATTACGGAGCTCCTGAAATTTTCCCAGAAATGAGACTCATGCCAATTGATAGGGCTTATGAATCCATGGTATATCCATGGTTAATCCATGGTATAAATTTGAAGGAAATCGTTGGAGCCGTTTTTGAGAAAACCGTGAAAAACATGGTTTTTTTGTCATTATCCGCCATTTTTCTCAAGAATATTACGGAGCTCCTGAAATTTTCCCTGAAATGAGACTCATGCCAGTTGATAGGGATTGTAAATAGCTATCCATGATATAAATTCGAAGAAAATCGTTAGAGCCATTTTCGTGAAAAACATGGTTTTTTAGTAATTATCCGCCATCTTGAATTGAATTTTATTGAATTTCTTATTGTCGGGTCCTCATGGTATAAGAACCTCAAGTTTAAAATTTCAAGTAAATCGGTTAATTAGGAATGGAGTGTTCCAGACATACACTCTTACCCACATACACACACACACATACACACACACACAGACCAATACCCAAAAATCATGTCTTTGGATTCAGGGGATCTTGAAACGTATAGAAAACTTGAAATTGGCTACCTTAATTTTTTTTGGAAAGCAATACTTTCCTTACCTATGGTAGTAGGGCAAGGAAAGTAAAAACGTTGAAATAGGAAATTGGTGAATTTTTGTAAGCGATTAGAACACTCAACAGATATACATTGAGAATAAACCTTCTAGGACGTCACGAGAAGGCATTATGTGGAGTTTGAAAAAAACACAATAGAATAATTTGAGATTGAAAAACTAGTGTTACAAATAACAGTAAAGTAAAATACAGAGACGAGAAAATATTCAGGAACTGACGAGAAGAAGGTGGCAAGAATAGGAGACAGCACTTCAAGTTTTTTACAAGAAATCAGGTTGGAATATTGTAAAGAGATATATAGTGATAGAGGGGAGAGAAACTCAGCATGAGAATGATCTATAAAACAGCATGATTGGCCCCTTGAGTGTATTTTATAAAGAAAGAGAGGTGTACACTTTATTTAACCATAGGCTACGCCAATTCTCCTTCTCAATTCAGTTGATCTTGTCTTATCTCTCTCAATATTACTCTCTCTTTTTGTTCTCAGCTGAAGAGAAGAGATAATAGCTGATGACGTCAAAGTCGGTCTATTTCATGCATCACTTCCATATCTCTAGTGCTACTGAATAGACCTTGCAGCTCCGCACAAGAGGCACTGCATGCGATCACATTAATTCGTTCGTCTCACTTGTTTTAGGGCTCTGTTTGGAGATCATAAAATAACAAGTGCTTGTATGCCAATATGCGTAAGTATTTATGGTGCTTCTTATGATGAGAAACCGCAATAATGTGCTTTCAATTTTTTTTCATTCTGTTCCACAAAAATCAGATATATTTTTCATAATTATAGAGGACAACATTCAAGTGCTGGCTGAAACAAATTTTCTCTTCCAAATTTTGATTATGTTATACTTTATTCTATAACACTCAAGTTTTTCATGTAAATTCATTCAAATCGGATTGTTGGATAATTCTCATTTATTGACATTAGAATATTCTTTTTTGAAATGAGTATATTTTCTAAATCCATCTACAGTTAGTCAGCTATCATTATGGCAAAACGAATCATCCAAGTAGAATCCTTCAGTATTGTACACCACACACGTCAAAATAGAAATCATAGATGATTCCCATCATTTAATAGATTTAAGAGTTTGTAAAATTTTGACAAATTGTTTTAAAAGTTGACGAGTTGTTAAGAAGCTCTTCGAATATCGTGATGACCCAGCCAATGAAAAAATGAATTTATTTCCTCCTCAAATTACTTGCTACTCCCTCCACCCCAAGAAAGGCTTATGAAAATTTACGTGATTTGTCCTTTCCAGAAAATTGTGCCACCTTCTTCTTGGACTTGTGAGGAGTTCCAAGCTTCAACACCATAGGTTACAGTGAGACAATTGACGAAAATCTCATACATTGAACATCAACACATAAATAAATATATATTTTATTGGTCATAAATATTACAATAATACATGGACCATTGTCAGACAACATAAAACAATGAAGGGTTAACAACAAAACTTACAGCTATTAGTAAAAAGTATACTAAATGTTAGGATGTAGGCTACAGCGTTGGCACACCCACCCAACTCCAGTCAACCTCAAAATATTCGCCTATAGTGTACAAGCACTTAGCAAGTAATAATTCTTTTAAAACTCGCTTAAATTTATTGAGTGGCAGCTGCTTTAGATGGTCGGGAGTATGATTGTATAACTTGACTGACATATAATATACATTGTTTTGTGATTTTGTGTGTGAGTATTGTTGAACTCTCAGTTTATGACTGTTCCTTGTATTAAAGTGGTGAAAGGTACTGTTTCTTTTATATCTATTTAAATTACTATGCACATAACATAATACATATAGGACATATTATTATAATGATGGTACAGTTAATATCCGAAGGTTGACAATAAGCGGCTTACAGTGTGTTAGAGATGGCATATTGGAAATTATTCTTACTGCCTTTTTTTGGAGGATAAATATTGATTTGGCTTTCACACTGTTCCCCCAAAGAGTTATACCATACATTAAAAGACTTTGGATGTGTGCAAAATAAACATTCAGTAGAACAGATGAATTAACAGTTGCACTGAGTCTTCGTAACATGTACATGCCCTTGGCCAACCTGCCAGATATAATCTAGGTGAGCATTCCATGACAAACATTGGTCTAAGAGAAGCCCAAAAATTTAGGGGAAGGCTCATTTCAATTTCAATTGAAACTGAAATTGATGTCAGTGGTTTTTTTTATTGAGAGATAGATTGATTGTTTGCGGCACTCCAATCATTAATAACTGTGTTACTTCTTTCAAGTTCTAGATCAGGATTTGAGGCGCAGTTAATTTTCAAACCCAAGTCATCTGCAAACAAATAGCCATAATTGTTCATGCTATCAGTATTAATTGGAAGATCATTAAAATAAATGTTGAAGAGTATAGGCCCCAGAATCGAGCCTTGTGGCACGCCACATTCAACTTATCTACCACTGGACAAGACACCATCCTTATTCCATCCCATTTTGAGTCCTGAGAAGATATCAATAGAATAAAATAGATACAATAATTTTTGTACAAGTTTATTATTTGTTTTATTAAATGATGGCTTCATGCTGCCGATCTTTAGTATAATGACTTTGCTGTACAGTAACTTATAAAATATTGTACACTGGTAAATCGCTACTATAAATTATTCCTTTTCTCATAAATCAAATCAGTAAAGCACCGTTGGATAGAATAACTAATCTCGCTTTATTTAGTTGCTTGTTCACCATCTTTGTTACATTACTTTCACTGGTCGAGCACCGTCCTTGTCTAGTCCGGACATTTATATCCGTGAAATAGGCTTAACATTATAGGTGATCTGGTCCCCAGAACAAGCATTTCTAATGCATGTCTATTATGGATGTCCAGCCATAAATTATTGCTAGTTGGCTTATTCCTACAATGTCCAGATGAAACAAGACCACTATTTGCTCATAAATCTTTCACATTTCACTTTGCATGCATGCGACTCAAGGTGTATTCCAGCATATCAGTGTCCGGTTCAGTGAAAATACTTTATTCTTCCCATGAGCTCTGATGTGACTATTCCCCCCCTCAGCTCGGTCAAACAAGTATGAATAGTCTCATAAGAGTTCAAGCAAATAATATCTTCACCAACTCGAACACGGACACTGATGCTGATACGTTGGAATCCACCTCTACTCATCGTTCAACGTCAATATTAAGATTATTTTAAAGTTATTAAGGTAATCTTATTAACTTGTTCTCTTCATTTAAATAAGTTATCTTCTTTTAGAGGGACCGCTTGGTATGACTTGAAATCTTGGACAGATCTATGGAGCTAGAAATAAATTATGTAGAGACGATAATAACAGTGTCATAATCAATGTCATGGAGGAATATTGATTATTCTGCTCACAAATGAACTACACATACAATAGTGATGCAGCTAAGGCTGGCCACTAACGATAGAACATGCATGTAATGCATGATGTTTGTCACGCACATACACATGTTTATCATCAGCAAGAGGCTTAAAATAAACAACCAAAAACAATAAATAAACCAATGGAGAATTACAAATTTCAATGATAGAAAAGTTTGTTTACACAAAATAGAACAGCGAAGAAAAAATACAAAAAATCGGAGATATAAATACCTAACCTCAGCTGTGATGACACAACAATGTATCACGACTGTGTATCATACCGTTAGGGCCAGCATGTATGAAACATTTTTCAGAATTCAACAGAATCATAATAACTGATTAATCATGGTGACTCATTCTTCTATTTCATTCATATTCATTGGCCTGTCTCTGTACGCTCTCGTTACAACATACGTAGGCTATAATACGAATATAATTTAAATGCCGATTCAAATTTTCAAGTCATTGATTTCAAATATTGTTGTGATGAATAGAAATTATTTGATCTCCAACAAATAAGTAGAGTTTCCTTGACAAAAAATACAAAACAAACTACAAATGTATTTATTAGAAGCAGCATCCCATCAGTTAGTTTTGGAAGGATTTCCGGCACACTTCACACAATCATCAGGCCAGATTTATATTTAATCAAAAAGATTCTTGACTGAAGATTAACAGCATCTAATTGGAAGTTGTCCAGCCAATTTGGAATGAAAATCACGAGCTGAGCTATCTTTCAGAGGGTATGACGCAAACGGAAACTGACTGACTTGTTTTATTGCCTCTGTCCAGTCAGAGCGCTTCGTTAAGAAGATAACGAGATGTTGGAAAATCTTTTGATTTCAATTTCAGTGACCATTTTCAGTTCGATATGTTTTTTACTGCAATAAAAGTTAACAATAATAAATAGTTTCGGGTGCTCCATAACAGTGTTGTGTTTTGATTAGGTAAATTAATAGATTGAGGATAACAGGTTTAATGATCAAGTTTAATAATCAGACCAAGTTCATTATTGCGCCTACAAAAAAAATAAAATTGAGTGTTTACTACTCAAGTTCTCTATTTCTAGCTTGTTAAATGACATTTTATGCCTAGCTTATGATCAGAAATGATGAAGAATACACTCAATCTATCATCAAATTCCTAGATTAAATGAAAAAACTGAAAAAACTTTTGTTGGTAAGGTATAGAAAAATTATTTGAGTAATTGGAATGCTATTTCGAAGCTTATTAATTTATTTTATACGTTGCTAATCAAAATATCATTTTCAACTCAATATGAATGATTGGAAAAGGAACAACAGGCTTAAACCCCTTGTGATTTAATCCCATTCAGGCTTAACTTATAAGGGATCTGTGAAGAGAATGTCAACAACTGGGAAAATTATCGAATCCCCTATTAATATAATTGGAAGAATGAGAATTTATCATTCAATCAATGTTAAAAATGTGATTACAATGTTCAAATGGTAGTCAACGAATATCATTACTATTGTACTATCCCGTACTACTTTTTCCTCCTGTACCTGTACTGGTACAGTACTTTTTATATTGTACCTGTACCACTTTCTCCACTAACAACAATAACCTCCAGAGAATATTTTTCCGCCATAAAATAAAAATGTTTTTCATGAATCTTCTTCTCATGTTTATTAACTTCAAACTGTCAGCATACCTTATGGATAACACCCTCATTGAATCGGAGTGAATCTCACTAAGGATCAAAGCCTCGTGGTTTTAAAAATGTCCAATCTCCTTCCAGTAGAGATCAAAGCTTAGTTTCCGGTCTGCACAATCAACTGAACACAAGTTTAATATGTAATATACTTTGTATATGTATTGATAGTATATAATGTGGAGTGTAAAGTATATAGAATGATTCATCACGGTAGGAATGACGCATTTCAGATGACCGACCATGACCATGAAGCTGGAAGGAAAAGGCAACCATTCTTCGTAGCGTGAAATCATGGACCGCTTCATTAAGCACAACTCAGCCACAACTTGGCTGCAATCGAGCGAAATCAACTCAAAACTATCAGTATCAGTTGAATGGGGAGCATTAATGGAATATCATAAGGGAAGCTGACAGGTTTGAGTGAATCTGTGTGGGCACCAATGGCAGGCCAGCTTCATTCAGAACAAACCATCGGTCACAAAGACCACAAAGGAAATGAAGGCTCTACAGAGACCCAGAGAAATCGCAGAGGTTCTCTTTTGTCATTACAATCACTGAGGAACAAATCGTTCACAGGGAATCTTGGAGAAAATTTGAGAGGAGCGATGGAACTTGGAGTCGAAAACAACGAAAAATAGATACCGGGTCGTCGAAGGATTCCTAAATTTGGTTGATGAGTGGATATTTAGAAGTGCGAACATTTCCCATGAGTATGTAGGCTAAACTACAAAACTTGGATCTGATTGATAAGCATGAATCATTGGTCTAACCTTGGTTACTCAGAAACCATTGAAATAAGAAAACATTCAAAATATACGGATGATTGTATGACAATAATTATTGTAAGGCGGATGAAGGATATCAGAACGAATAATTAAAATAATATTCATTCCAATTGATGTGGAAAATGTTTGTGATTCATTATTTCTAATACAGTAATATTGTGAACTCAATCATCATTAAGTACATACATTTTTTGGACTCAAAATAGTGTGTGAATTAAGTTATCATTCACATAACCTCTAGACTGTGTATTCCAAATTAAGGTTTAAAGCAGTTTTGGGCGAATGCCTGTTGTTTTTGCCTGCTTGTATCTATTGTCTATGAATAAATGAAATGAAATTAATGGACCTGTCCACACTCTTATTCACAAGAGATAGAAATCAATTTACTAGTGAAAGAACCATCCAAAATCATGAATAACGATGGGAACATTGTTATCTCAATCGTCATCGTGTAATTAATAGATAAATGCTCGCCGATATTTTATTGGGTCATTATCACCGGCGAGATTAGGCCTATTATGTTATCGATTATTTCCACCCACTCGTAACTAAGTGCCTAATTCAGGCGAGAACAAATTTATTAGCGTTATCTAAATGTCACATGTCAACAATTGAGAGTAATCCATCAACTCTCTCACACCAATGACGTCAGAACAGTAAATAAACAACGAGCGGCTCAATTTCAATGAGACGAGGTGAGATGGAATGAATTACCAGTTTCGTTTTTTTCATCTACCAACTGAAATTTCTACTCTAATGAAATTGATCATCAGATAGTAAAAATTCATCGCCGCCTGAAATTCAATTTCAAGAAACATTTGTGTGCGTGTGACGTCATGAATTTGAAAATAAACCGAAACCATACCAAGGTCATCCATGGTTACAACTATTCCAG
The DNA here is from genome assembly GCF_014356525.2 of Nilaparvata lugens. NCBI lineage: Eukaryota > Metazoa > Arthropoda > Insecta > Hemiptera > Delphacidae > Nilaparvata > Nilaparvata lugens. The sequence goes on along the minus strand of NC_052514.1, from coordinate 30,561,809 downwards.
ATAACGCAATTGGCAATGCAGAAATGCCAACTTTTACGAGCATATTATTATAACAATATAACAGCACACTGTGACAATAAACATATCACACTTAACAGTGCAATAGGACAAGTCTTTATTATCAGGTGGAATTACTGTACAATTAGTACATTAGTAGTACTTTTACAATTAGTAAACTGGGAGTACAGTAATTGAGAAGAGAATTTTGTGAGGATATTTTTAACTGAAATCAATCGATCAAGGATCGTAGTTATTGTTACGATAACGTAGTATAGAATTACTGTATGTGCAATACACATACATAACATTCATATACAATACATAGACTACAATGAAGCCGCTACATTCTATAGTATTTGCTTTCAATTAGAAAGTGTATGAAGCTTCAGGTTATAATATATTATGATCTAATTCAACTGATTCAACGTTGATTGACTTTATCATCTCGTCATCTTATCAATTTCTCAGTAAAATTACTTATCACATCATTACTCAACAGTTTCCAGTTTTCTCATTGTTCTCAAAGTCAACTATCTACATCAATCTTTTGATAGTATCGATACTTCATTGATATGATTGAGAGGTAACTTAATTCACCAATTTATAAATAAATATGCTTTATATGAAACTCTGATGATTTCTCCAAAATATGTGAAGCTCCCATTGAACAAATCTCCTGACGTACATGGTGGATTATTGTTCTATGAGATTGTTTATCAACACGGTAAAGATAATTTAAATTCAAAATCACATTGATAAAAATAGCCACAATTATTTATTCGGGGATTTTAAGACTTGTGAAGAAATAATCCATAGGCTTCAAATTGATTTCGGTAAAGAGTGGATTATTATTAGCGTATGGCTTTGAATGGTGGGGAGACCCAAGGGTAGTTCCACCTCGCCGTATATAGTCCAAAGTTTCCTTATGGCAAATGGGACACTAAGGTTATAGTGAGCACAATACTTCAAATTTGCACTTTTCACTTCGGAATAAAGTTAATTTTGATGTTAAAAAGTCCAAACATATACAAAAATAGTGAAAATTTTGTTACACTAGAATTCAGGACATGAATAAAAATCGTGCTTGGTGAAGTGTATATTTGAAAATTGACCGGTCTCTATAATTGAATGAGGCTTCCACCATTGAAGTTGGGAAGTTTTAAATTGTCAGGAAGCTAATGATTAGCGTAGCTTATTATTAAAGGGAGAGTTGCTTACTCGATTGAAGTATTGTACGCCTAGGAAACAGCTCTATTGGAGTTATTAGTTATTACTGTAGGCCTCATGTTCCCAAGCTTGAAAAATGTGAGTCTGCATTTTTATCTACTTATTAACTCCTCAACTTGGATGCTGATAATGAATTATATTCGAATAAGGGACACCATTCCATTCTTATTTTGATTTTCATTTCCAATTACACTGAACCCCATTGAGGAATTAAAATCCCTCACTTTGAGTCCTTAATTACCCCAACTCATTGTGGTAATTGACTGCTAGATTTTGAATTAAATGATTGACACTTCACATTGAGTGAGAAAGTAGGTATATCTTCAATTCCTACTGAATAGGTGAGGGCTTATAAGTATAGGCTTATGGTGTTGTAATTTGTGGTGAACAGGGAAAAATTTTTCAGCTGTCACCGATTTTTTACGGGTTGTTTAAACGTGCCCGTGATGTTCTTCAACAAAAATGTTATTATTAGATTATTTTGAATTGGAGGGAAAGTGATCGTTAACTCCACTTAACTAATCGCGTGAACTAATATTTGGATTAGCGCATAGGCCTACCATCTTAGCAGTCATATAACTTCCCAAATTGATGCCCACTCCGAAGGTTTCCAGCACTATTTTTTTCCATGAAAATATTCATTTTTGTCAATGAATGAATCAATGTTTTGGGTTCCCCACTTTTGCAGTATCACAATATTAAAATTACATGAATAGGAATTGATATTGTAGAATTACTCCACAATTAAAAAAACACAGTTTTATTTTTGTCACATCAACATTTATTAGAGTCTATTAAACACGAAACTACAGTCATGTAGACAAATCTATAACAAATGTGGGTGCTGTGACAGAAATAAAACTTTGTGTTTTTTCAAACTACTTGTGTTTTACATTTTACGATCAATTACGAAAATAAGAATTGATTCCAAAGAATATGTGGAGTAATGATGATTTTTAAAATTAAAGTAGTTGAAATTGAGTTGAATCGTACCTTGATTTTGGGCCGCACATCCTGTAGTAGAGGCTGACAATTGGGGTCCTCATCACCGCTCAGTGTAGAACACGTACTGCAGTCAGAAGCTTTCCTTTCGGGCGTCCGCAGCGCGTAATCAGCATCCAAAGCACTGACTCCCGACGCCCACGAACTACAATCGGACGACGAGTCGCCGGCGGCCGACTGCCGACGCCCGTACTCCAAGCGGAACCGCTCGATCTCCTCGAGAGTGACCGACGAGGACGCGAACAACGGGTCATCCGAGTGATCACTGACCACCACCGACGGAGTGCGCCAGCACCGGTAGTTTCCCGGCGGACAGTCGTCCTCGTCCGTGAACACACTGTACGACGACTCCCTCCGCTCCGTCGGGAAGTCGTCAACATCGGACACATCCACATCACTAGCCCTACGACTGGGCGTTGTCACGTCACTCCACAACGTATCCGAGGAGCAAGCTGTGAACCCCGTCGAGCCCCAATGTGGTGCCGACACCACGTCATCGCGACTCAGCGACGTTTCCGACCGGGTTGACGACAAACTGTTGTCGGTGTACCTGACAGGACAAGCTACACTACCCGGAGATGGCATGGAGACACTTCGGTTCAGTCCGGTTTTGGAGTAGCGGGGACACGAAAACGAACCGTCAACCTCTGACACTACCACATCTTCAACCACACTCTCAGTTTTGCAACATCGTTTCCTAGCATCCTCATCATCACTATTATAGAGAGCTCCCAGTGCTGAATCAGAACTATTGCTTCTGTGGGGAACAATATTTGTCGCTTGTTTCCATAATTGTTCCTCAGATTCAGGACTGTGTTGTTCTGGCAGGGAACAACCCTCATCTGAAGCACCTCCAGGACTATGACAGGCTGACCTTCTTTTACTCCTACGTGGAGAAGGCAGAGCCAGATAGGTTCTGGACTGTGAAGCAACAGGTACCATTCGTTGTTTCTGCTGTTGCTTTCCGTCCACTGAATACCGTTTCTTATCGATGGCAACTTTGGGTTCTCCACTGGACAGTGGCAAACTCTTCAAGTCACCTTCACTGGCATGCAGCTTTATCTTGTGAAGCGTCCCATTAGTTGCCACATTTGCATCCATTGCCTGTCTGACAGCAATTGCCATGCGGGAATAAGTTTCTGCCAGTTGATCTGCACTTGGGAAGGAGCGCCCTAGGGCTGGTGAGGCAAACACCCCCAAGCGACGGGTTCTTGCTGGCACTATCTCTTTCAACAAACATTTTTCAAGCACATTCCTCCCCTCCTCCAAAACTCCATCGCTCTTCTTCCTCAAACTAGCTTCAACTTTACTTTTCGCTTCATGGCTGCTGTTTGAACTGACTACCTCTTCCCCAAAAACGTCAATTAGTTCCTCTTTTTTCAACTCACATTCATTCAATCTCGAACCAGTGATACTTCCAGCATCTTTCAAACTTACGGATGTGTGTCCCCCAACAGAATCGGCTTCATCATTTGGACTTGCAGCATAATCGAACTGACCACTACTAATAACAGATGTTAACACAAGCTCTCCAACACCAGTTAAATTATCACTACCCTTTTCTAAATTTTTGAAATTAACTTCATTCTCACTTGAATCTACAATCCTATCTTGATCTAAAGATTTAGATGATAATACTTCACTGTCTTTAACTACATGATGCGCACTTTCACTTGAAACACTTGTGGAATTATTAGATAATCCAATAACATAATCTTCATAATTTTTTTGTAAATCTTCTACATTCACTATGCTTTCTCTCAAACTAACTGGTAATACATAGTTTTTGTCACTGATCGATGTCTCACCTGCTGAGTTGTTCAATGTTGATTCATTGATAGGAGTATATTTATTATCACTAATTCCAGAAACAACATTGAGAGGTAAAAGGTTATCAATGGATTGTGTGGGGATATGTGGGAAACGAGGAGCAACACATGGTTCACTTGAGACTCCAGCAACAATTCTATCCCAATCACAATTACGAAAACGTTGTTTTTTCTGTAAAGGTTCAACTTCTGTTATATTTTGAACTGTGATGTTGTTTTTTGTACAAAACCCAGTTGCACACTGACACTGATCTGTTGTTATGTTTACACTACACGTGTCGATAGGGTTTACGCCAGTGTCACATAAGGGGTTAGTGAGATTTCGAGGTAAATCACCGCGGCATAACTGAGTACGGGAGAAATTTGAGGTTATGTTTTCAAGTGTTTCACGGCCGGCTGACGGACATGAACTGACACGAGGCAAGCTGTTACAAGTTTCCGCGCCGAATTCAGCGTCTGCGCAGAGCGTTGAACTTTTCGTAGCTGAGCAGCTCTGCTCGTAGCGGCCGGCTGAGCAGTTCTGTGCGTAAGCGGGCGGAGAATGCTCTCCGCGCACTCTGGTGCAGAAACAGCAAAGCGCTGATGGCAACAGTGGTGAAAATGCCGAAGTTGAGCACACGCTTTTCACCGCTTCACTTTCTTCACGATCTTTCACTGCCACTGCAGCATTGTCTGGCAACCATGTCCGGGAAGATGCATCTGAAATCATTGTGCCATAGTCAGTCTTGCTCTTTTCTGACAACATTCGTTTGAATTGTAATTTTTGACAAAAAGTTTGAATTTGAGAGAAGCAAAAAATAATTATGTTCTAATTCGGTATAGAGATTGTTTGGAGGATGAAAGTTTTAAATACCAACGAAATAACAACAAATATGTAATAACAAAATGAGATACAAAAAAGAAAGAAATGATTCCATCTTTAATTCAATAGAAAGAATGCTGTGTGGAAGAGAATAACGAACAATGATGAAGGTGGTACACACATTAGATCGATAAATCTATAAAGTATCTAATAACATAATGTTGTGATAGCTGATTACTGGAATTTGATGGGTAACGTGCTCTCGGTAAGACAGCTTGAGGATTAAAGCCATAAGCCTTCGAGTTCCAAATTTATATAAAAAACGTTATGATGATTGAGAAGCAACGATCTAAAACCATAGGTTCATCTCATAGTTGTATCTCTAATCCATTCACGTGACCCTCAACTCATTAATCAAGAAATTGAAAAATTGTGACTAAATAAATTGAGACTTGATATGTTGGTTGAATTGGTAACCCCATGAAATAGCTTATCGAGCTAAAGGCATAGTGTTCAATGCATCTCAAATTCCAAATATTTCCAGTTTTTTCTGATAGTCATATCACGAGAGAAGATTGTTTTATTCATGTTAATACACAAGGATCATTACATTGATAAATGCACAAGGAAAGTGGAGAGGCACGCCTCTTTATCAGGCACCTGTGTACCTGGAGATCTATATGTGATAGAGCGCTTTACCTGGTTTCAGGTTGTAGAGCACAAAATTACCCCAAGGGGGATTTTGATGATGCATCATTCTTGTGTCTCCTATCCTGTACAGATTGTATAGAATAGATTGTACAGAGTGTAGGCTACCTGTACGGGATAGGAGATACACAAAATATGATACTCCAATTACTTCGTATGGTATACTTCCATACTTCCATAAGAATAACATTGGAAAATGGGAAATCATCCTATTTCAGAGAAATACTGACAAATAAAGGAGTAAAACGGGGATGCCCAATTTCACCTGCCCTCTTCAATATTTATGTTGATGAGCTTATGCATGTGTGGCAGCAACGCGTTGACAAGGGTATTTCTCTTACCCGCACTTATATGAACCATTTAATGTTTGCGGACGACACAGTAATAATACAGGAATCTGAGGACAAGCTACAAATTACAATGCATGAGCTCAACATAAAAATCGAACATTTTAAAATGAAAATTTCGGCAATCAAAAAGAAAATCATGGCTTTTCAAGGCAAATGGCAAATGGTATTAGGGGACAGGATTTTGGAACAGATTCCAAATTTCAAATATCTAGGCTGCGACATCACATAATGATTACGACCTGGATGTCCAAAAAAGGTATCAAAATTCAACCTGGTATGCGGAGCAATCACTCGATTCCTTAAAGGTAGAGCCAGAAAGAACATCTTGATCAAATTTTATAGAGTCATGGCGATATCTACTTTGACTTTGACGCTGACAAGGAAGCTTCAATCAAGAATACAGTCAGCAGAGATGTGACTCCTTAGACAAGTCAAAGGATGAACATGAGATGATCGGATTCGGAATAAAAATATAAGAAGAGAATGTGATGTCCAACCAGTGTTGAGTTTGATAAAAACAAATAGAAATAAGTGGTCAGATCAAGTCCTTAGAATGCCTCAAGACCGTTTCCCATTGAATGCCCTACTCAACAACACATGCCATTAGGCAGAAGAAGAGTATTGGTAGACCGAGGAAGAGATGGACGCCGGAACAGACTAGAAAAACCTAATCCATGACAACGATGATGATGATGATGATGATGAATTACTTCGTTATTAATACGATTATTTATTCAGAGTAATTTATTGATTTATTCAATTTCCAACGTTAAAACAACAATTTTACAAGAAAATTAAAAGTAGATCAAAAGTAATAATAAATATTAGTAAGTTATTACGCATTGGGGTAAAAGAAAGGAGACGGGGCCGCGCTACCTGTGCACTTGGCTATTGTTCCAAAAATGTTCATCCTCTAACTCTCGACTAGCATACTTCATTGTCCTCTGATTCCGCTTCATTACCCTTTTAGTGGCCATCAGTGGCCCCGTGTGCTTTCTTGAAGGCAATTCTAGCTGGTAGCACAAACTTATCTATTACTTGCACCCAACTTACATCTGTTACTCGTATTTTCTGCAGTTATTGAATGTGTATCAGTGATCAAGTACTTGTTATTATTTTATTATTCCCAATGGTTCATTTGATGAAACTCAACTTGCTCACAATCGATTTTTTGGCGTCCTTTCAAATTCTATTAGATTGAATTGAACACAACTTGACAAACATATGTATACGTGTATTATGTGTATGTCAAGTCCCATTCAGTATAGTAGAATTTATAAGGACGGCAAACAAATGTACGCCCAAAAATCGATGTGGGCTTTACTTACACGTTTGACTAAATTTGTACTTATCATCGAAAGTAATGTGTGTGTTTATCCAATCACTGTATGCTACCACTGGTTTACAGTTGAAAGTGCCTTTAAGTAATCACACTGGTCCACCTATTCCTCGGGATGGAAACCTTAGCAATAGACCACGAAAATGTCGAAATTCAATAACAATCGGCGACCACTGAAGGGTCACTGGAACTTCTACCTGTCCATCCATTGTTTTCGGCGGACCCGTCTCATTTCTTTAACCCACGCATTGAATTAGTAATGATATTTCATAATTTTAGTAAATGATCAGTAGAAATTATTAGTGATTATTAATAATAATGGTTAATTAGAATAGAAGAAGTGAATATCTCTACCTGGAGGCTTCTCGCTCTCCTCTACGATGAAGTAGGCAGACAGCGACTTGGGTTGAGTGGCGGGTCGTGCACAGAGGCGACTGTCCAGTCGCACGGCGCATTCCAGTTCGGACAGCGAGTAGCGTCGCGCGGTGCCATGTGCGACTCCGGCCGCATGCGACCACGATCGCACGTGAGCGGCGATGTCGCGCACCACACTGCCGTCACCTGGCTTGCCGCCTGTGCCCCCTGCCATGCTGCCAAATTAATTCAAACATAATTAATCAATCCAATTTATTGCTATCAATAAGTCTTTCAAATTATTTTCTACCACCTTGTCCCATCGGTCTTTCCATCCCATTATTACCTTTCGTCAAAACAAATCAAATCATTGTCATAATAATTAATCAATTCAAATAGTATATTGCACAAAAGAGTCATGGTAAAAATAATCTTTTTGAATAACAAGTCATTCTTCATCCAATCCTTTCTATTCACTTTTCCTGATATGATTTTACCCTGTTTGTAGGATTGAAGGTTTTATTTATTCATGTACAATGTCAAGGAAGACTACAGGCATTACGCCCAAATCAGTCTTCACTACTATTTACCAACAAATTGAACGTGTAAAAATGAAAAATAAATGGTAATACAATGAAAGATACGAGAGATAATTCTGATACTACTTTTCTACAGTGTAGCCTATGCTGTGAAGCAATCCACATAAGGTATAAATATAAGCATGGTGAATGGAAAGCATGTGAAAGTAGAAATTGATTAAAATAAAATTAATACAGAAATTAAATTATGTTAGATGTAATTTAAAGCTACGGATAAATAAATTGTAAAACATTATTTTATTATGAGTTTTCCTAGTACATGGTTAACCGTAGTTGGAAACCCCTTCAATCCTCCCCTTTTTTTGAACTACAGTTCTTCTTTTGTTGTATATATTATGATTGCTGTTATATTGTTTTGCATCTATTCATTATTGTATGTTTGTATTGAATCTTGTGTGTGTAAAAGATTGAATAAATAAATTGAAAAATTCAAACAAGACAGTAACGGTATAGTCATAGTGTAAACTGGCTGTTGTAGTTGTAGTAAACTTTGATATTTTGACAATTTTTTGATATTTTTGCTTTTGATGATCTCAAAAGTCGTTGTAATAAATCAATCAATCTATCTGCGATTTGCTATTCATTTCAGACGAGGGTATTATTCGGCCCATGACCCAGCGCACACGGTCTAACTGTCTCGCGAGTATAGTTGCAAACCAGTCGCGTCTGAAACCAATTTGCAACTGAGAGAAAACTTTAGTCAGCACACGGGTAAAAGATCGGTTGTAAATCAGTTGCATCCATTCTCTCAAATTCTGATAATATATTTGATTCATGGATTATGAAATGTGAATCAATTGAAGTCTGCAACGCAATTGCCACTGAGACTAGTTTGAGACTGGTCAAAAACTAGTCGCGTCGTCTGTAGGCTACCTACCCACTTATTTACATTGTGACGCTTGCAAAACAGTTGAACACGCCCACAAACCAGTAATACTGTGGTCGCAAAACAGTCAGAACATGTGCGCTAAGCCTAATTCTGAAGTGTGCATGGAAGGCACATTGTAAATACCAAATTTTAACCTGTTCTTGAAGCAGAAGAAATGAAAGAATAAATAGTATCAATTAACTCCAATTTTCTAGTTTTTAATCATATATTTCAATTATTAGTATTGATACATGTATCACCAGTAAAATAATCATCTTTCCCTGCTGATATCAATGATAAATAGATAAGTACATTGGTAATAAAGTAATCAAGAATAATTGATTATTATACCTCCTTACTTTTTTACCAAATAAGGTAGATGATTTATAGGTATATCAGTGATTCAATTTGCAATCTTATGTTGGATAGCAATCACGATTCTTTCATAATATTAATTGAATATCATTACCCCAGTCAGCGCTCAGCGTTGATCCACATTACAATATTTCAAACTAACAAGACCATGAGAAATAAGATCAATATTTTGTACAGAAAAGGATATTCTGAATAAAAAGCAACAATTAAGTTGAAATTGTAAAGAAAACAAAACCAGTTGCATGGTATCATTCTGTACCTTGATCAGTCTATTCTATGCCGACTTGCGGCTAGATGAAGGATTATTATGTGGTGAAGTTATAATTCAACAGAAAAAGACAGTAAGGATAAATAATGAGGGAAAATTTTGTAAACGGAGGCTGAAAAGAGTAAAAGGTATCGAGAGCGAGAGATTGCGAGAGAGCTAAAGTGAGTAAGTAGTAGACAACTTGAGAAACTCTAGGCACTGAAGTAGTAGACTTATAAGGCTTTAGTAATTTGAGTCGCGACCACAAAATAATCAACCTCAAGGATGACAAGCGCAAAGGTTTATTAATTATTGAATTAATTACTGACATAATCGATTGACTGATAATTTATTGGCAGGTTAATTCGAAAGGTGCACCTTCAAAACTCAATGAGTCGATAAATCGTTCCAGTAGACAATATGCGCTCATAAAATCAATCCAATAATGAGAAATGTTCCATTCAAAAAGTGATTACGTTCTATGACCACAGAAGCAGAAATACGCTATTACCATCAACGATAATGAATCTGGAGTCTTTCGTACATGTGTATGTTCAATTAAGCTGAACAATATGTAATCAACTAGTATTACAATGTCATAAACGTTTAAGTGGATTGATGGCGTATGGATGTGGAAATAGAATGAAATTTCGATACCTGGGCCTTGATATGAATAATGTTGTTTTGAGCTTTGATTGTTGGTTTTCGACGATCAAAACACAAAGCAATGGGAGTCTTTTCAAAGTTATTGAAATTGAAAAGTTCATATTTCTGGAATGAATTAAAATGGCAAGGTTCATCATGAGAGATAAATTGGAAAAGTGAAATATACAGTATAATATCTATCAATTGGACTGAGAAATCATATAAGACCAACAAAATAATCTAAGCAAAATTTATCCACCGCAACATTTCTAGACCTCAGCTCTCAGCTGAAAACAAAGAAGCATATAGAATAAACAATCTTTGTATCCGTATTCTCTGACAGAAGCTATTCGCAAATTATTTTTTCCAAGTTCATGATTTTCTTCCGTTAGTTTCAGTGAAAAGTGAGAATAAGAGCAAGAATAGAAACAAGAATGTTGGAGTGAGAAGGCATGAGTTTGTTACTGAAGCGCAAGCATGTATGCGAACTCACGACCTGACTTTGCTGACATAATTCGGCCAAGGTCTCTTATGGCGAGGTATTTATCACCTCATTTGGCTGACATTGTGATCTGCCAGATGACTCGATCCGTTTGAAGTTTAAATTTATTCGAATTTGAATCAATTACCAAAAACCAGCATAATAAAAGTCAAGTGCAATGTGTGAATACTATGAATAAATCTATTTCAAGAAGGCAACTAAATGAGTTACTGGACATATATTCTATCATTCTATCTCAAAAAATATTGTTACACGAATTTTCAGTCTTTTGAAGTCTCTCTTCCTCTTTCACTCTACCTCGATCACTTTGTCACCCTCCCTCTCTCTCCATCCTGTGCCGGTAACTAACTTCAATCTAGTCAATCTATAGAGCTCTCATGAGCAAATTTCCGCATGGACATTTCAGAAGTATGCTTTCATCATCACTTCCTGGTGATTTAGAGTTCAATCGAAACTTTAGGGCTATTGATCCCTTTCATTATCTATTTTGTCCACTATTCACGCCCCAAGTCCAAGCTCCATTTTGGCATCATTATCAGCAGCCAGCAGCAAGGAAGAATAAAAAGTCTTCAATTCTAATGTTCTTGTGAATTTACATTGTTATTTATCAACCAAACTTATTTGGATGAGAAGTTGAACATGATTGAGTTTCAGCTCTCTACTCTCTAAATCTAAATCCGAACCAATTTAAATTTAAAAACGACAATTTGAGCATTGGTGTTATATTATTAGCTGATAATACAGCTTGCTAAACGTCAGCTTCAGCTTAAAAGCCCTATTCAATAATTATACAATAGATACTGATTACAGAATATATGTTTTGTAAGTGATTCAAATTCATTCTAATCAAGTATTATATCAGGACTGACGGCACAGCACCCAAGGATTGTAATCTGTTTATCACACCTTGAGATAATTTAATCTTATTGTTGTGGTAGTCATGATAAATCGAGCTTGGATCCATGGAAAAATGTTGGTTGAATAATATAGGGTGTTGGCTTTTTCTAATATAAAAAAATGTGTAAATGTTCCAATGCTTGATGTTTGAAGAATAATAGCAGCGACCACATAGTACAAATCCATAAAAATACGACAACATTTTGTATATTTCTTTGTTGTATATTTGATATCCACATTGAATAGAAAGAAAAATTTGCCTCAACCACTCATAATAATTATGCATAACTATCATTTAGTTCCAGAGGTACCAATATCAATCTGTATTAAACTCAATTGAAACAATTTCATACAACTTTCTGTGTGGAAGTGGTAGTGGTATTCTATTATCTATCAATATCACATAAGAATGATAGAGTTTAAATTGTTTATTCATCCAAATAGAAAGAAACTAATCTCGGTTGTTGCTCAGTTTTCAATCTTCAATGAACTGTGCATATGTGTTGATCCAAATTATTCAAGTTTTCAGTAGATTATGCGGCATAGTTTGATTGTCATGTGGAAGGAAATATAGTGACAACACGTAGATATTGACTCAGTTTTCGAATATAATCATAAATAAATCAACAAGCGAGTTTTAATTTTTGAAGAACCCTGTGTATCATAGATCAGTGGATCCCAACCGGTAAATCTCAACATAGTTTTGGGAAGGCGCAGCGTAGCTATTGGGTGTTAAATAGAATTCTCTCATTACGATTTATTCCTTATTTCATCATTCTGACTTCAATTTAATCTCATTTTTTTATTAGTGAGCTCGAACATAGTTCTTTTGGTTTAATACTTAGAAAGAACTCTAAAACAGAATTATAACTATACAGTTAGTTCTTTAAATCAATCAATTATCTATATTTTTATACTATATAACTGTGTATTATTCATTAATTAAATACAAATATACTCAGCAGATTCAAAAGATGGAGATTCATTCATCACTTTACCTTAAAAATCTATCCAAGACCAAAATTATTGAAATTTTGCTGTCAAATTTCAATGTTTTTCGGGAAATTCTGCATTACCTACAGAGACTTTAAATACATACTATAAAAGGTATCTGTATCTTTACCCAGTTACTACTGCCATCTATCGGCAGACTTAAAAGCTAGGCCTCAAATGAGCTCTGACCAATCAGGAAAAAGGAGGTGGTGGCTTGGTGTCATGTGATCTGAGCAAATGAACATCATCCAATAACTGCTACCTCATAATAAACAATCTAGAATAGAAGTTTGATAGAATAAACAATCTAGTATAGAAGTTTTCTCTGCTGCTACCATCTAGAGGCAGAATTTGAAACTACGTCTTAATTACTACTTGATGACCAATCAGGGAAAACTATGCGAAGCTACAATATAATGATAAAATGTAGTAAATGTCATCATGAAGGTGAGTCTGAAGGTTTGGTTTCAACCTGAATCTACCTCGTAATTTTGAGCTCTATCCGTTGATATTGTATCCTATATTGAGGATGTTTTCTTATCATTCTATCTTTGTACACATCATTATACTTGAAAGTTGAAATCAATATTCCAATACAGTTGCAGAGATCAGGAAACGTTCAAGTAATTCTACCAATTTATTCCCTTAATAAGCAACTTTTAAAACGCAATTTGTTAGAAATTGTTCTGTATTTTATGCTTGACCTGAACAGTAAATAGTAAATTAACTATCAAAGTAGAAATCTATCCATAGTGCTTAGTTAGTGGTTTGTGCACTCACAATACTCCATATAGATCCAGATTATGTTCATCAGGAGTCTCCAATTCTACAGTAATATTTAAGATTACACTTGAATTTTAAAAAACACTTATGGAGTGAAAATGATAAGAGTAACATTGTTAGTGACGATCGTTTCGACCTGTTGTTGGTCATCATCATGATATTAGAGTAAATTCCTACAGTCTAATGATGACCAACAACAGGTCGAAACGATCGCCACTAACAATGTTAATGCATTTTCACTCCAAAAGTGTTTTTTTTTTTAGACTCCAATAAAGCACTATCTCAACCAACTTTATAGGCTTAGTTTTAACTTGATTAACAATTTTTTTCCAAATTTACTTGATTTTTATTTTAGTATTCAAACTTACATTGTTTTGGGGAGGAATAAAACTTTTTTTTCAAATATTAGTGGAATGTGACCATCCTGTCCACGGTAAAAACTACTCCCGTTCATCATAACTGTGAAATTTTCGGGGGTACTCTCTAGAAAAAGCTGCTGGAGCTTTGTTTAAGGATATGCATGAAACTGAATAAACTATAATCAACTAGAGCAATATAAGCTACAATGAATTTCTTTATGATATTAGATGGTAAAAATTGATCTAACTCTGCATTGCTATCTGTAGCTTCTCTATCCCCTGCTATCTAGTCCCTACGCACTAGACCACTCGTCACTGTCTTTTCCTACAGGTACCTTGGAAAGTGACCATTTTTGCACTGATTGCAGGCCGCAAAGAATCACTTTTCCGCTCCAGTGCGCAAAGTATTACTTTGCGTACTCTTTATACTTTGTTTATTATCTTGCAGCTATCCAAATCAGCTGTTGACATTGTTGGCGTGTATTTTGAATGCGAATTTGTTCTATCTATATTTTTTCTTATTTTCAAATAAATGGAAATGAGAATTCATTAAATTATACATTTTGAATATTATTAGTTATTCATTATTTCAAATATTATTTTCTCATTCATAAATTGATTGGTTGAAAAATTATTTAAAAATTAAGATTTACTCAAGATTATTCAAATTTTCAAATTAATTGGATCAATTTAATGTTGACGTGACAACGTCTTATAAATTGGTTTGCCGGGTGGCACTTCAAGAAACTGCGTTACGTTCCCACGTTATGCGCTCACAATGAGAGGGAGTGAGAGCGTTCGTTTCGGTTCACGGTCGTCTGGAAAGAGCACGAATAGGAGCAGTGGCGAGCAACGTCGGTAGCAGCAGCCAGCAATCCGAAGGCATTCACCTGGAGAGAGAGTGAAACGGAGCAATCTCCTGCGACTGCGCCACTACTTAGTGAATAGGTTATGTGAATAAGAATAAGTGAATAGGTATAAGTGTAAGTATAATAGGTATAAGTGAATAGGTTATGTTGTAGTAATCACAATGTTGTGGTAGTTTTTAATCACAAAAGTAGTATAAATCAATTCTCAGCCAATAATAATTTGTTTAACTTGAAAAAATGAGCGCGACTTGCTATGTAAAAAATTGAATCGAGCACAGTTAGCCCGCCTAAGAGCGAGAGAGACAGAGTGATTTTGTTGAGGATGTGTGAAGGTAGAAATAAAATTTTGTTAATATGAAATTCAGTGCGAGATTCTTTGTATAAATTAATGTTTTAAATATAATTCTTTGTATAAATAAATGTTTTAAATTGTTACTATTATTTCATCCTTCTTCCTACTATAGGAATGAATATTCACATTAAAATTATTTTACCACTCAAAGTCGTTGTCACGTAAAACTTTCGCCCGTATACCAACTTTACAGGCAACTATGCAATTTTTTTATTTTAATAAATTATCGATTATTAATTTCCAATTGGATTATAAAGTTTAAAATAAATTGTTATTAATAACAAAATTATACAGACAAACATTTTATGGATTTCAACCATCATTTTACCCATAATAATCAACCACTTTTCATATTCAATGGTAACTGAAGGAATAATTTAATGTGAAATACGTGCGCAAAGATCCTCTGCTGTACTCAAGAAACCATTCCGCCCTCGCCTACGGCTCTCTACGTTTCTTTCGGTGCAGCAAACTGTCACTTTGCGCACTAGTTGCACAAATAACTATATTATTATGATCATTGCTATTGCAGTGCTATTCTCTTATCCCTGATAATTATATTTCTCGACTTACATAGTACAATATAACTGTCACTTTGCGCACTAGTTGCACAAATAACTATATTATTACTAGCCGTCAGGCTCGCTTCGCTCGCTGTCTAGCCAGGGGGCTCCGCCCCCTGGACCCCCGACTGGATCGTCCAAGAATAAGATTAGCAGGCTCGCTTCGCTCGCCTGCATTTTTATCATGTTGGGACAATCCAGTCGGGGGTCCAGACTAAACGTCTGGCTAAACGGATATGGCGAGCGAAGCGAGCCTGACGGCTAGTAATATAATATTCCCAGGATTGAAGTAGCAGTGCCCAATCAATTTTTCCGCGATAAATGCATTTAAATCTTCAACTTGGTGCCAACCTAACAAAGTCAACTCAACTTAATGCCAACCTGACAAAATTATTAATTTAGTTGCCAGTTAACAACTGTTTCGAAGAGGTACTCTATCTAGATTATAGTTCTATAGTAACATATGATATGGAAATTTCAATTATAATTAAGAGATTGGGAGAAGAAGAATATACATGCTAAAAGACGAACTTTAAACCCTTAAAAACAACCCTTGGAGTTAAAATATTGCCAAAAGATTTCTTAGTGCGCCTCTAAAGGGCCAACTGAACATACCTACCAAATTTTAACGTTTTTGGTCCGGTAGATTTTTAGTTATGCGAGTGAGTGAGTGAGTGTGTGAGTGAGTGAGTCAGTCAGTGAGTGAGTGCCATTTCGCTTTTATATATATAGATGGTCATTGCTATTGCAGTGCTATTCTCTTATCCCTGATATATTTCTCGACTTACATAGTACAATATAACTGAAATATGGTGTTATATGCTAATTTTTGTGACTGATCCAGCCAAAAAAACCAGGTTCCATTTAGGGTGGGGATACATCCCCATAAACCCCCCTCCCCCTGGATACGCCACTGCCTGTATGTGATTCTCGTCTGGCTCTGGATTTTTTATCCTTCCAAGGTTTCTTCAGCTTCTAGAGTTATTTTTAATATGCATATATTCCCCAAAGTACCTAGACTTTTCATGAAGATATAGGTTGTGGTAGATTATAGTTATTTGTGCGTCTAGGACCTGAATGGAACTTTCTCTCCCTAGTGAGAAACTAGAATTCAAACGAAAATTTTTCTGAGAAAGGGAGCGTCTCATGGATGCACACAATATTATTTTTCTTCCATCTTCCATGATACGAGTAATTACTGTAAGGATTTCAAGTAACTCCACTCCATCACCATAAAATATATGTTTCCTCCAGAAAAAGAAACTAAACCTACAAATCTATGTAGGAGTTAATCCTTCGCAGAGTGACTCAGGGTCCATGTTACCAACATTGAGAAATAAAACCGTAGATAAAAATAGCAATATTGATAGATAACGTAGATATTTGTTTGAATTGAAATATGACTCCAGATAAAATATAGTGGAGATAATAGGTTTTCCAAATCAGGCATTTACTAGTAATTTGAAGAGTATAATGACAAAAATAAAAAATAAGTCATTTTTGTATTTTCCTTACTAATAATAATTGTTAGGATTTCCGTCTTTGAATAACGAATTATTGCAAAATACATTGTCGATATCGAATTTATATCCACTTAATTGAAAACTGTGGTTTATCTCACTAAAGAAGTTCTAACTAATTATGGTCTCTTGAGTCACTCTTCATCCTGGATACTGGATAATAACTACATACTACCACACTACCACCGAACTACTGGATACTACCACAAGTACAAGTATTATTTATAAGATTACGTCTAACTTGTCGTATACGACAAGAGCTGGGTGCTCTTCCAACATGAACGAGAAGGTAATATCATATCGCAACCAATGGAGAGAGCATGTCAACAAAATGCCAGCAGAAAGGATTCCCTTGAAGATTCTGAACTACCACCCGAGAGGGAAAAGAGATATAGGTAGACCTAGAAAAATATGGCAATAGAATATATAATACGTTATAGCTGCTAAAAATTTTCAGTTTCATTACAGATTTACTGTATAATGTAGAAAGAAGAATTTAATTTTAGATTTACTATGTGCTGTAATAGATTTGATCTATACTGTTGTGAGTCGGAACAGGCAAGAGCCTAATCCTTGATGGAAAGAAGAAGTCGTCTAACTTCAGTAATTCCGTTAGTAATAAGGGACAAAAGTACTATCTCCCTTAGTACTAAAGGACAAAATTAGTATTTCCATTAGTACTAAGGGAATTACTGCAGTTAAACGTAATCTAATGAATAATAGTTTGTACTAAGAACGTAGATTAATTCTCTTCAGTAATTTTCTCAATAAACTCTGCAAGTATTTCTGAAATCAAATACCAGAGTTCAACAGAATCAGAATCTGTTATCTCACTCAGCTCCCACAAATCCTTTTTAGTCGTTATGCTATTTTCAATTTTCAACGCAACGCATTCAATATTCCGCCATGTAATGACGCTTGTAATAGTTCCAACCGATGGAATATCATGTTTATGTTATCATATATGATTCATCTCAATGATATCAGAGCTCTAGTGAAATAACAGTCTCGTCCAGAATGAATGGATCTTGTCAGATTCATGTACCACTGCAAAACATGAACGAAGATCGAGTCTGATAAGAACAAGATGGAAATTTCAAACTTTAGATTACAGTTATCATTGACGCAGGTTGAAGTTGATTGCGTCACGTGAGTATGGACTGGAGCATTTATTACTTTGGCCTACGTACCTCATTATGTGAAATGAGGGATGGGATACTAAAATGGACTGCTTTTTGGCCATAATAATGTCTAATCCTATAAAAAATGCTCTACGTTTCATAAAGAAAAGTTAAACATCTTCACATTTGATCAGTTATTCAGCTATAAAATATCATAGAGAAACACATACTATTCGTTCATATCTGATAATATCAACCGATTGGAGGCTGCTCGTCCAATTTGATTCTATTTATTTTCGAGATGTTCCATGTGTATGCACAAATCAAACGAATACCGGTAATTGAAATACATTAAACATTCTTTGTTTGATATTTTTATCTCTGATGCACTAATGAGCTCTAGGTTTGTGCATGTTTAATAGGAAGAATGGTGACGAGAGATAAAAATTGAGATATAGCTTGAATCACAGATCTAACGTGTTTAGATGTTTACTTAGTCTGTGCTTGAAGTGAGTTTCGTATCACTGGGAAATGATCATGAAGCTCACAATGATGTCAGAGGAGTGAATCTGGCCTAAAGCTTTGACCCAAGCGTGACCCTTCCACGGCAGTTGAGGGGGCACGTCACTCATCTAATCACACCGATTCGATTACAAGATTTCTACAGGGTGAACAATATTATTGAGCATGCCCTTAATAATTTGATAGTTTCTATTCAATTTTCAAGTGTTCCATTTTATCAATAATATCCTCACCTATAGAAATTCTGTTCTCCCATACCTTCAATTGTCTATCTAAAAATCTATTCAATTTTCGAGCGTTCCATTCTATCAATAACTCCCTTACCTATTATAATTCAGCTTCTCCAAAATCTCCTATTCATCAATTTCTCCAGATTTCTTGGTCCAATTCAAACTTCAATGTTCACACACGACTTTCCACTCTGATTCAGACATGCAGTCATACAGTCATTATTATTTGAATGTGAGGAACGGGAACGCGACTAGGTGCCACCCCGGCTACTTGACACCCCGTCAATCTGTCCCCTTTTAAAACCGATTTTAGGGGACAAGTTGACGTGAGTCATCCCCGTCTACTTATCTCATTTCTAAGGAGGTGACAACTAGTCGGGGGGACACTCTGGCACGAGAGTGCGAAGTGTCAAGTTGTCGTTTACGGCCATGACTAGTTGGCACCTTCGGTCAAGTAGGTGACAAGTAGTCGGGTGACAACTTGACGGCAATGGTATATTTTTACGAGGGTACAGGTAGTCGTCTACGGTCACGACAACCTATCACCACGATTCCACACCACAATAAATCACGATTCCGGCTGGCTCTTCATTTGAAAGTTGGAAAATGAAGCCAAACTGTCAAGTTTTATATGAAAAGGCATTAAGATTTCCAATTCATCATTGGCCTTCTTATGGACTGATTGTCATCTGAGCGCAAGTGCATATAAATGATTATTTATCCTCATTCTAATTACCAGACTTCATGTAAACCTCAGTTGATAACCAGACTGATAGCTTCATCTAACAACATTGATGGATGAAAATTTAACTGTCCTAGCATTAGGCTCAATTTACTCCTAAACGGTGCGTCTGATGGGAAAATATATAACTGAACAGAAAGTGTTTAGAATTGTGTTCTATATCTGGTTCAGTTATCAAAAGGGCTTATTATTAATTTTTTTCTGTTTTCAAACAACTCGAAAAATTTGTCCTAAAAATAGCAAAGACGGCGAATATCTCCCGAACCGTGCGTTTGACGGGAAAATGTGACTGAACCAAAAGTGCTTAGAACTCAATTCTACATCATAACCAGTGATAGAAATTGCTTGATCTCTCTCCCCACGCCGCGGGGGTGTGAGTTGTGCCAACCTGGTGCTCTGTAGGTGACAGGTAGTCAGGGTGACACCTTGACGCCAGCGTGCAAGGTATCATGTTGACGTGAGTCATCCCCGTCTACTTGTCTTCTTTCTAATGAGGTGACAACTAGTCAGGGGGACACTCTGACGCGAGGGTGCGAGGTGTCAAGTTGTCGTTTACGGTCATGACTAGTTGGCACCTTTGGTCCAGTAGGTGACAAGTAGTCGGAGGGTCAACTTGACGGCAATGGTATATTTTTACGAGGCCTATGGCCAAAATGACCAGTTGTCAGGTAGTCGGGGTGACACCTAGACGGCGACCCGTGAGGAACAATGAGTGTCTACTTGGGTTGCCACTAACGGTAGAGGATTGACTTACATTGTTTGTCATCACAGCTGTCATCAGTGAGAGGATTCTAACATAGAATAGACAACCTATCACAAAAATAAAAAAACTGTGAATTTTAAAATTAATATGATATAAGAATAATTTTCCCTCAAATAGAGCAGTGAAGAAAAAATGAACAGAAAATCAGAGATAAAAGAACCTAACTCCAAGAAATATATAATGCTCGAAGCGTTTCGCTGTGATCACAGCTGTGATGACACAACAATGTTAAAGTCGTCAACTGTGTATGTGCATGCATGTTCTACCGTTAGTGGCTAGCCTCAGACTCGAGTTTTATTTTGTTTGTCGGTATAGCATTACAGTTGTGCGTTCCATTGAACTCATTGTCAATACAGTAAATAGTCAATAAGTCAACAGACTACAGTCATTGTCAACAATAAATCTTCTTCATTAAAAATTCTTCTCCTCGTATATCACCAATCATCATTATGTGATCTCGTCTTTTAGGCTACTTCTTATCGGTACAGATAAAATAGCATATTATGTATTTTTCGGAATCGTGTCATGTCAATAATATATGTCCAAGTGTGCTGGACACTCAGAGCTATTCATTGGAAATTTTTTGGATGGAAATTCAAATTTCCTTTTTAAATATTCCATAATTGATTTTAATAATCCAGCGAGAATTATTATATAATAATTATCGTAATAATGAGCAAGAAGCCCTCATTGAAAAAGTAAATTCGTATGGCTTTTGTTGGTGGGGAGTCCCTTGCGGGAAGGTCCCACCTCCTGAATTTATAATTTAAGCCGTCATTGGGCCTTTACGACTGTCATACTTCAGCCGGGACCGACAATAACGTGCCCATCCGATAACACGGGAGTGATCTGGTTAAAAAAATTTTGGTAATGAGAAGGTTTGAACTATCTCTATGCAGCTATGCAATCTATCCACTAGACCACGGATCATTAATCTCGTTTGATTCAACTCAGCATAGTCAACGATATTGTAAATCGAATATTAATGAAGATTGAATTGAAGTAGGCCTACCTTGAGTTGCGAAACAGTTATTCCAACAAGATTTGAATCGATATCTATCAAATATGTAACTTGGAATATGCAAACAACAGGTCCAGTATTATAAAATAAATGTAGTTGATAAAATTGCCCAGCAAGTGCGTCAGTAAGCTCGATTGATGTGTTCATCTGGACAATAAATGTGATAGGGCACCCTAGCAAGCACGTGATCCAGTGAACAAGAGTGATTAGAGCTATTTTTGAGCCTTAGTATGTGATAAAACTTAGATCGGTACCCTCTCGACCCTTAATTGGCAACTTCCAGGCCATGATGCTGATGGCAAACGTGCTTAGAATCGAGAGAGTACTTGACCAGTGACTTTATTGGCTCCCATCCTGGCTTCACTTAACAGGCTGCCATCAGACGCAATCAGATATCGCCATCTGATGCTACAGTAATACAGTAGTAAAACATTATTACTCGATCCTATCAGGAACAATCAATAAGCGTAGAAAAAAATGCTATCAAAGTCTATGGAACCGATTCATAACTGATCAAAAATAATAATTTATTTCAAATTTGAAATATTGTTGAATTTGTTGTGTTTAAGAAGGATTCGATATAGGATAGTGATATGTTAATGATAAACATGTTGTATTTGATTTGATAATTTTTTGAGTTTAGGCTAGTTAAAATAATTTCACAAGTTTACAAGAGAATTTTGACTTCTTGTTTGAAAAAAGTGAGTTGAAATAGAGGTGAGCAATAACTCAGGTCGCAAACCTACTGTACTCAACTCGATAAAATCTTGATTTGTTTAATCATCAAATAAGAACGATCTGTTATAACTGTTATACACAATCATACATAGATGGTACTGAGTAATGAAGAAGAAGTGTATATAGGCTACATGGTTTCCGTTCATAATTAATTGTTTCAACTTTATTAATGTAGACCTATTCAAATAATAATTTTATTTCATTTCAGCAATAATTTGATTCAATTTTGATTTAAATGCGTATGAGCAAGGCATAATCACTTCTCAATTAGTGGTTCAAGCAAAAACATCCATATTTTAAAAACCATTGAATTCTCTCCAAATCTAGATTATTATATCACGCTCTTTATTCTATTTTCTCTCTCATCCTTATTTTCATCATTCTATTCTCTTCTCTCGCCTCCATCTCTCTTCAGCATCTTGACTCTCAACTGACATCCAAATATCTGAATTGAATTCGTTAGTTTGAAGAACACCGACAAGGCCTATATCCAGGACTGAAACATATGCTTCGGTAACCTCAAGCTGACCTTAATGAACCGAGTTTTGCCAATTCGAGTTACCATATTCGAAAGTCTGTCAACTCATTCAATGCGCACACACAATCACTCACTCACTCTCTCCCTCTCTGTACATTCATCTCTTTCTTTGTTCTCTCTCTCTCTCCCGATGATATTCAATATCATTTTTGATTATATTTATTTATTTATTTACAATGCAAATGACACTAATGTAATAACATTGAATGGCTATGAGCTTTAGAAGTTTGGGGGAGATCTAAAACTGGAAAGCCGATTCTTGTTGTGATGAGAATTGAGGATTTACAGATTATTTCCAAGGTTTCATTTTTGATTTGTACAAGTTATGATTTTTGAAGGCCTTTTTTTCTCAATTTATAATTTGTAGAGAATAGATACCAAACTTGGCTATCATTCGTGTACCTACTCAACTTAGTTTGAACAATCCTATACTCTGTACAAAATAACTTTTGTCTTGGGATGAGCATGCGCAGCAGAGGAGGCATAGAGCGGTAGGGATACAACGGCGGCGAAGTGCCGTTCTGAACCGGCCAGCATTCTCTAATTTCTAGTGAGTATTCAGGCGCTCATGTTAAACTTACAAAGTTTCCACTCTGGAAGTATTCAATCGACTGACTCTAATCGACAAATTGGCAACTGCGCTTCTACCTATGACTCTATCCTTCACTGTAATTGGCTGATCTCCCTCCATTTCTCTGCACCGCATATTCCTCCAAGTTAAAAATAATTTTGTACGGAGTATAACTCATAGACAGAGCCAATAGAATGGAATATTAATGTAACCATTCAATAGAATATATTTCAAAAATAATTCCCAATTATTATGTCATATACTGTTAAACATTGCTTGATTTTTTGCTTGTGTTATTTTTTGGAAAGAAAATGAACCAAACTGAACATTATTAACTGTATATTACTCGTGATATTGGAAATTGTAAAGTTAATAATATTGTTAACATACCACTCCATAGGGAAGTATGATGTCTGCTACCGCAAACGCACCATTGAGAAAGATTCTGTGAAAAAAGAAATCAGGAGTCAGATCATCCAACATTTTTCAAAATAGGGAAACTAACAAAATATAATTTTTATACCGCACTATTGACTGATGCTAAGAACATTTTAAACTCTTCTAAAGTCACAAGATAGTGATAGAGCAGATAAGATTACAGAACAAAATTTACTAATCAAGGATAGATTACTTCAGAACATAACAAGATCATTCTACATTTTTGAAAATAGTGAAAGTAACAATATATAATTTTCATAGTTGAATGATGCTTTAAACACTTGGAACTCTTCTACAGTTGATAGAGCAGATAAGATTAAAAAGCGATGCCTCCCCACTCCAGAGCATAACAAGATAAATTATCAGATGAAGAATATCTTTATATTCAAAATATAACCACTTTCTTTCAACAACCACTTATGACCACTCTCTGCACGGTCGAGGAAGGAAGCCCAGCTATCAAAAATTTCCGATTATAATGTAAGTTTCTAAGTTGTTTCAATCTATCTATGCCGTGTGTCCCCTGTTCTAATTTATTTTATATTCAAAATTATATTGAAATTTGAATAAAATAAAAAATTGATAGCATTTTATGTCATTTCTCTAGTTACAAGCTTTCTGACGGGATAAATTTGAATGGATCAAGTTGAATACGATCCTGGCAAATGGTAATTAACTGCAGTTGACCATTCAGATTACTCGTTAATCAAGAAAGTAGATGAAAGTAAATATTATATATATATATATATATATATATATAATTAATCTTATTTTCTATTAGATATAGAATAGAGAGCCAAATAAAATTTAATTATTACAAAATTTAATATGATTACAAAATGTAAAATCTTCTTAAGCATTCAAAGTATGATCAGAACAAAAACATTCTCTTGTCAAATTTCTACTCAGTCAACAATACTTGTGAATTATAATTCACAATATATTCTAGAGATGTAGAAAATGAGAAGCTGATTAATGTAGTAAGCTACCTGAATTAATTCTGATTGTCGCAATAGTATTTTCAGTAAATTGAAGTCAGGATAATAATTGTGTTGATAAATCTCATAACATCACATTATAATAGATCTCTTCTCCACTATCAACTCTACTGGAATCAATATTATTGAATGGTAGGAATATAGCTGTCAATGATTTCTATCAATGTATCATCTGCTATCATCCATCACAGCAGGATGGAATTTACATTATTGTATAAGAATATATTTCAAAGTGTAAATTGAATTGCGATATGCTAACACGTCCACAGTATCAATAGCATTTTACCTTTGAATGAATATTAGTCTCGCCATCTGCAAATCTATTCACGTCAAGCTGTGTGTAAAATTTGTAATTGTTACAACAGTCTTTTCAGTAATTGAAGTTACCCAAATTTTCTCATTAATAGGTTTGCAAGTTGAAGTGCAATTTTGTTTTCTACATCACCACACAAAGAGATAAACATTTGTCAAATTGTATTGCATTTAAGTGACTGAATAAGTGATAGATGATTCCTATTCATCATCCATTCATTCAAGAGCATATCGCATTATTTACTGAAGATTCTTATCGTTGAACTGGTAAATTCAAGACGTCATCTTCTAGTTCATCTTGCATTGTGTTATCAACTCAGTTGAAACGCGGCGAAAACTGACGCAATCAAGTTTTTTGCTATCAACACTAGATAAAACGCTATTATTATAATAGAGCTAAATTGAGCCAGGAAAATTATTCCGATTAACATTGGTGTTTTTAGTTTTGAGAGCTTGGTGGTTGGCTACGGTACTGCAGTTTTTTTTACAAATTTATCAATCATTATTTTCATTGCATGGATCACATCTGAGTCAGTGTGGAAATCAGCCCATTGCTTCATCAAGAACTTGAAATGAAAGCTTTCCATTAATACATACATCAATGGATAGCTTTGGATTCAGCGAGAATTTCTTTTAGTTTGGCTAACTGAGAGATTGAGTGGGAACTTATTATTTTTGTCCGAATGTTTAGTGGTTTTCTAAATTGATCTAATAAAATCAGTGGACATGAATAGTTTGACTAAAACTTTGAAGGCTTACATTATATAAAATTGATCAGACTTATGAAAAAACTTATCACTTAAGAATTTCTCTAAACTGAATATGCAGTTTCAGAGACAAAGTGAAGAGAAAAATGACTGTAGCTACATATTTTTTTTTACATGAATTGCAAAATACTGAAAAACAGGTTAAATTTGGTCGTTGAAATGTAGATGAATTATATCTACTGTATTTATATTTCTATCTCATCTATGTTAATTAAAATACAAAAATAGAATTATTCACCTATTTATACCAGAAATATAAGTTCATATCCATAGATATATCTGGCTTACAAAATCCCCTAAAACAGGTTGAATTTGGCAGTTAAAAAGTGTGAGCAAATGAAATTTGAGTCAAAATTTGGCCAACCTGAAATTGGTAAGTTAGTATCGAGATGATGTTGGAGCACCTACATATGTGTGTGAGTTCGAAAGATTGAGTGTGTGAGTGAGAGAGTGTACATGAGTCAGCATGTGAGGGTGAGTGAACGAGAGAGAGAGAGGGAATGAGTGAGATAACCTGGTCCAGAGCGGAGGTCTTCCACCTCAAAATTCAGCGCAGGCCTTGGCATACTTGCTGGAGAGCCAACTCCAACTCGATCGACCCAGGCTTTGGATAAGTTGATCAGTACTTTCTCTCAATCTCCCTTACCCCTCTCCGTCCCACCACAAACACCCACCCATCCCCCCTATCCCAAACAAGCACACTAGAGCACAAATCGCAAATCAACAAACTATTGTAAACTGAATCAAAATGTTGCCGGAATATTTCGACACTCCGCCTCTCCTTTACCGGTGGACTACCATTGGCGATAGGGTACAGCTACACTGTTCTAAAAGGTAGCAAATCACTATCCACTTCAAACTGTCAGAATTCGATGAATTGTAAAGCAATGTTGACAGTATGATTCACTATGATAATGAAATTCAGGTCTCATGAATTCGAACACTGCAGTAGCTTCCCAAATATTTGACGAAATATGTTGGAATAATGATTTAATCAATTCGGTGGATAAAATCGTGATAATATATTATCAACTCATGCGTAGCCTCATTGTAATAAAAGCAAATCATTTAATGGGTTATTAAAAATAATCTGCTATAGCCAGACTAGTCCTGGGTTTGATTCCCATACCATCTGGGATTTTTTCAACATCCACATCCATACCATCATAAAGGAATCTGATCTAATCTCATTACCCATGTAAAAGTAGAAGACTAATATTATTCAGGCATCATAGTAGTCTTCTTTTAGACTACCTCAACCACAATGATGAACAGCAGCAATTCATTAGTTATTAATCTAATTGAGTTTTTAATTCTTGTTAGTGTCCACCTCACACAAACTAAACAAATCAACCACTGAACTTTTAACTTGGAGACGGGAATGATTGCAACAAAAGTCAGGTTTTGATCAATCTATAAACCACAACAAAATATTAGACTTTCGTCGTTCAGATAAGCATCTTAAGTCTCTCTTGTCTGCTGACTCCTGACGTCATGTTTCCCTGAGTCCTGACGTGGTAAGCTCTATCTTAAAGTGTTAAACAGACCAAATGGTGCAGACCTGTCAAATGAAATGAAACACAGTAGGCCTATTCGAGTTTTGAAGCTCTGAAATAGAATTGATAGATTGACCGCTTGGAGGTGAATTGATCATTATTCGAGGTGAAGTTAAAGAAATATCTTTTTATTAAATATTCATACATCAAATAAACACATTTACCCTTAGCATCTTCAATTTACTTCAATAATTATTATTTTCAAATAGAGTGATAGAAATAGTTCCATCACATAAAATTCTAATAAAAGATGTTATGATTTTGATACTTACTCATTCTCAATACGAAATTCATTCAGATGAGCTGAAGAAATTCTCCCTAATAAAACAAACACTCCACCCTTCGTAACTATTGGCAATGTGATATCAGAACTCTTTTGAAATGTAGCCCACACAAAACCTCCAATAAAGGACAACTATTGACAAACAACTTCCAATAGACAGACAACTTCATACTACAATGCCAGTACGCCTGTTTAGTTAAATTATTGAATAATCAGTGTTTTCACAATACTGAAGAGACACTTTCCAAATCAAGTCAAAATTTGAAATCCAATTGTTAAACTGGAACATCGATTTTTACGCTGAGAGTGTATCTCATCAACATCACTCTTCCAACGTCTCTTCCACACAAAAAACTATATAATCATCAATGTAAACATTTTTCTAAAAAATCAATGTATAAACACTTCCATTGCAATCATTTTAACAAATTAGAACATCAAATCAAATCAAGTTTACAAATCAAAATTAAAAATATGTACTAGAATTTCAAATAAATTTAATACACTTCAAAACAAATTTTAAGAGGCCTATACTCTCAGGAAACTCCACTATACTCTCAACAATGTGAATACACTCTCAACAGAAATGTGAATCTAAGCTCCGAGTGTTGATATACTTCTAACAAATGTTAAATTATGGACACCACTTGACGCGATCAACGTGATACTGGACGAGAATCAATGTTGTCACACGTATTACCGAACACGATTCATGTTGTCTATGTTGTCACCGGACGGCACGAGTACAACACCATGGCCTAAAGCAGACTGCAACACTGAAAGTGTTGTCAACTAGAAACAGTGATAGCAGACAGCTCCTTCCCCCTCTTCCCATCACTCTTACAGAACAACCCCCCCCCCACCCCACCGAACAAGGGCAATATTCATGAAACGAGCACAGCACGAGTATGATGTCATTACAACCAGCTGCTCTCTCTCTACACTCTCTTCCACTGTATTGTGTTGCTTTGCTATTTCAAATTTGATTTCGACCACGAAATTTCTATTTCAACGCTCTGCTAAACTGTCAGCAATACGATATACTGGTTAATTTACTATTAATGTAGAAATTGTGTAGTTTATCATATTCTACAGTAGAAATGAGAAATGGATCTATCAAATTTTGAACACATATTCTTCGAACCTTTTTACAGATTAAGTTATCTGGACAACGAAATTAACTCACTCCTTCGTTTTTTCCAGGATATAAAAAATAATATTGAAAGTGCTTAACAAAAAAGATCTGATGTCATTCATTAAATATTTACTGTAATATTTACTCGTCAACTGGAGGATTAATTGGATGCAAGAATAACATGAATTTTCCCAGCAATTTATAACAGACTAGCAGGTAACCCGTGCTTTGCACTAGGGAAAACTCTGTGTTGTAAAATGCAATCTCTTTATGTTCAGAAAACATATTAAAAATCCACGTAATTTCATCACAGTTGAGTTTTTTAACAATAAATATGAGTAAATGAAGGGGGTGCTTCTTCTCATCTGTAATATTTACTGAAATTATACTGCTATAGGAATTGTATTCTTGAATCCCTGGTTTGTTGGGAGATTAGTGGACTCGTTCATTCAAATGCACAGATCGTTATAATTATTGAATTGTAATCTATTTTAGTAGCTAGTAGCTAAGAGCCAGTAACATCAATGTAAAATACTTTTGAAATTCAACCTCAGGTTAATTTAATATTCTGAATCATAACTAATTATTAGTAGAAGTCATGTCACATCTCAATTTTTTTAAAAGTTATTCAGCAATTTATTTAGGACAGGAATTCAATTGAGATTTCTACACTTGGGAACTTGCTAACTTATCTACATTCAACTTCGAGCCTTGGTCATTCTATGAAACTAAATCTCTGAGCTGAATATCAACGAAAGTTCAACAATATCAACGAACTTACCATTTCAACGATCTTAGCTTTGACTCTTGAAAACACACATCATTCAACATTCAAATACGACTCAAGAAAACTGATTATAAGAATAGTGAACTCACACTGATTCTACTTCTACAAACTCTATCAAATAATTTGGTTTCTTAAACTAGATCAAATGACTTATTACAAAAGCTTGTCTATTTGTCCCTCTGTATGAGAAGAGATCTATTCAGGGGACCAAGGCTCGCACACCATTACATGTTTTCTTGGTTACGTCTCAATTCGAACTCCGGCTTTTCACAAGAAAATTATTTCTCCTCCACGAGCGTTGAGCCTTTCTTTGTTTCGAACAACCGGAGCTTCAAAAAGGTCAATGTTGGAAGATTTTTTATTAGAAATTGCAGTTTAACCAACTGTTGGAATATAATTACTTCAAATACCCAATGAAAGCTATAGTCTAAAAATATTAACTAAGAACTTTTGCTACTACAAATATTGACCGAAAAACTAAATAGCAGAAGAAAATTCGAAGAATGAAACTGTCCACTGCCAGGGGAGCGGCAAGGGGTACCGGGTTCGATTCCCGGTCTGGGCGCAATTTTTGTACAGTTTAGTTCTTTAAATTTCCTTCAGTTCTTGGATCAATATTTGCAGTAGCAGAAGTTTTTAATTCTATTTATGAAGTTTTCATTGCATATTTGAAAAAAATATTATACAGTAAGTCAATGTTCGTAAAATTCCAAATACAGTAGCTTTTTTGACGTGAAATTGGAACTTTGGAAATTAATTAATAGACCTAGTTAATTCTCACACTAAAAATTCAGTCAGCGGTTAGACACCGAAGTGGTAACATGTAGGCCAGTTTCACACGGCAGAGACCTCGCTCCTGGAATATCATATTACGGAAGATCATATTTCATATTTTGCAGCTCTCCTGTACTTTCACATGGGGATCTTACGAATAAGCCGACAGATCTAACAACTATGCCGCCGTTTGTGAAAAGTATGACTCATCACTTTTTCTCAAAGTCTAACTTCCTTAAAAATATAGATAGAAGATTTCTGATTTTCGGATTTGGATTCAGCGACCCCAAATTCTTTAAAGCGTAAGTCCCATTTTCAAAAATACCCGAAAACAAGGGAGTTATAGCTGTTTTTAATATAGCTTTCCATTATCATATGATTATATAGTACGTACTAAGATAATAATACTCCTGCCTCACAAAGGGACAGGCAAAGGTTTTAAGAAGTTTTTGAACACCTGAGAAGTTTATACATAAAAATTTTTAATTTTTAAAAGTTCTAGTTTTACAAAAAAATATTGAACTATGAAAAGATGAATCCAAATATGAAATCATAAATCATCTCCACTCATCACCCAATAAAATATGAGGAAAAGGAATGTTGTACAGTAAAATTCACTGAATTTCAATTGTCATTCAACAATCCAATTTATCAGGTTCAAATCGTTGAATATCTCTTTAAATTCCCAGCAATTATTGACTATTTCTTTTTACAATCAGAAAAATCTATTATGAACATACAGAATAAACATTGTGCTGATCTGAATCGATCTATGGTAATAATAGGAATTGAAAGAATAGAAAATGTCATGGCATTCCAAGTAGTGATGTCTGTGTATTAGAACTGCTGAGTTGATAATGCATAGTGAAAAAAAGTCATGAATAGCTCAGACCAGCCTGGCCTATGATGAACCGGTATAAACAATTCATAGAACTCTTAGAATTCATAGGAACGGTAAAAAAATCAATTTACGAAAATCTATGTACATGTAACTGGATTTAGAAGATCAATACGATAATGTTCTCTATCACAATTCAATCATAGAAATGTTTAAGTGAAAACGTTGGGCGCAAACCTTCTGCCATGAGGAGACAAATAAATTTATGAAAAGCTTGATAGCTTGAATAGTGATCTGATATTTGTTACACGTTTTTATTCTAAGACATAATATGTCTTAGACTAATTTTTAATGTTTCTTCAATCGGCAGGAAAACTTTGGTTTTTCAAAGTTATCTTACTCCCTTATTTTGGGGTATTTTCAGAAATCAAGATAAATAACCTACCAAATTTCCTACACGAATACAGTGTAAGTTGTATTATAATAGCTACAGTACTTACGTACTGTATAGTACAGTACCTGTTCGTTTTTACCGTATAATTATATGATAATAGAAAGCTTTATTAAAAACAGCCATAACTTCCTTGTTTTCGGATATTTTCGAAAACGGGACTTACGCTTTAAAGAATTTGGGGTCGCTGAATCCAAATCCGAAATCAGAAATCTTCTATCTATATTTTTAAGGAAGTTAGACTTTGAGAAAAAGTGATGAGTCATCCTTTGAGCAAACGTCGGCGCGTAGTTGTTAGATCTTGCCGCTGCTTGCCTCGAGGGGAAAAGACGTGACAAAACGAGGTTCCTGGATAGGAGTCACCATGTGGAAGACACGATTTGACTCAATGTACTTCGACAAAAAAACGAGAACACTGTTCAGTGTTCAAGTTGCACGTCTCCTTCGTGTGAAAGAGGCCGTAGAGAGTGTTTAATAGTATTTCAGTAATAGTATACATAGTTATAGTAGTGTCGTTTAGTGTAGTTTAGTGTCGTTTACTATATTCAATAGAACAATAGGTTTGCTTACGCTGGAAAAATAGAGCCGGCTGTGAGTGGAAGTAGTACGCATGTGCGCGCTCGCGTCCGTACGTTCGCGTCGCCTGCCGCGGTCGGTCACCTCGCGAAAAACCAGCTGGCGAGAAAAAACTGCTGAGCCGTCGTAATAGTTATATTAATCAGAATAATGAATGGAAAGGAATGGAAACTAGTTAAACCTTCGACTTTCTTAATTCCAGAATTTGAAGAAGTTGAAGATAATAGCTGCAATTCATCACCACCACCATCAATCACCATGAATGAAGGAGATACATCACCAGAAAAATTCATTCAACCAGACCAGCTTAAAACTCCGGCAGAGCAAATACTATATAATGCATGGAAGGAAGCTGACAATAGGATGCGAGTAGCAGAAAGTAAAAACAACATGTTTGAAAAAAAACTGGAAGAACTTCAAATCAAGCTGTGTCAGTTAGAGAGCGCTAATTTCAACTCGGCCCCTGCAGCTTCCAACAATTTGAAAGTTGTAGAGAGTGGTAAGTCGGATCAACACCAATCAACAACAATTAAGAAAAATCAACCAAAAGGTGGAAAATCTGATAATGTTAAAAATGCATCACTTAGTACTAGTTACTGTACAGATGAGGAGGAACTTGCCAAGGAGACGGAGTGGGTGAGAGTGAAAAATGGGAGATCCAAGAAGAGGAAGCTGAATACTTCACTTTCGCCTCCATCACAAGAAAAATCACCTCCACTCTATTCAAGAAATAAGCGAAATGCTTCTTCAAATAAAGAGAATAAATCGAAAGATGACACTGGACATGAACAGTTTTCCACCAACAATCAACAGTCAAATAAAATTTTGAAACCACCACCCATCATATTATACAATATTAAAAATTATCAAGTTATCTATAAGATTCTAAATAAAAAAATGGAGAAAAATTCTTACAAGGTGACTTTACTGAATAATGATAGTCTAAAACTCAATGTAACACAGAAGAGAATTTCAGATTAGCTACGGCAGTGCTGAACGAAGAAAATATGAATTGGTCTTCGTTTGAAAACAAACAAACTAGACCTATTAGAGTAATTGTTAAGAAATTGCATAGCACTTGCGATCCAGGTGATATAAAGGAAGAACTTCAAGAGAAAGGATTTAAAATTCTGGATGTTGTAAACATACTGCAGTGGAAGACTAAAGAACCACTTCCAATTTTCATGCTCACTTTTGATAATTCAGAGAATATAAATAAAATTTATGAAATCCATGCAATCATGGGCATGAAAATTGAGGTTGTGCCAATTAAGAAGCCGAAATTTCTACCCCAATGCAAAAATTGCCAAGCCTGGGGGCATACTAAAAAATATTGTAGGAAAGATCCCAGGTGTGTGAAATGTGCCGGTCCCCACCTTACCACCAGCTGTACAAAGCCAAAAGAAGAAAAAGCAAAGTGCTACAATTGTGGAATGGAACATCCAGCTAATTATAGAGGGTGTCTAGTGGCAC
Organism: Nilaparvata lugens; assembly: GCF_014356525.2. Taxonomy (NCBI): domain Eukaryota; kingdom Metazoa; phylum Arthropoda; class Insecta; order Hemiptera; family Delphacidae; genus Nilaparvata; species Nilaparvata lugens. The sequence goes on along the minus strand of NC_052514.1, from coordinate 30,527,992 downwards.
AAGAACTGCAAGCACTTCGGAATAAGAAGAAACAACCAAAAACCAATGAGGGAAATAAAACTACTGTGCCTCAAAGGATATTAAGAGATGCTCGAGTTATTGAGAATCAGTCTTATTCGGATAGAGTAAAACAAGTCCCAGTTAACAAAATGAATGAGAAAACCCAACTTATATCGCAGAGCTTAGGTGAAGATTTGGGATTGAATATAGCCTCTCAACTCCAATTAATTCTTGAAAAGCTAGTTAGGCAGGAGCAATTCAATAAAACAATTCTTTCTAGACTAGAAAAACTAGAAAATACTACAGTGAAAGAAAGCACTTACAAGAAATATGGAAGGTAGATTTAGAATAATGACATGGAACGCCAACGGTCTATTACAGCATAAAGATGATCTATTGGCAATTCTAATTGAACAAAAAATTGATGTTTGCCTAATTTCAGAAACACATTCCACAAAGCAATCATATTTGAAAATGAGAGGTTACAAAATATATCATGCAGTACATCCCCAGAACAGTGCTCGTGGAGGAAGTGCGGTGATGGTTAAAGAAGAATTAATTCATCATGAGTATAAGAAATTAGAACTGCAAGAGTTCCAGTCGATTTCTGTAAAAGTGAAACTCACATGCCATTCCAGTGGAATGATAACGATCGCAGCTGTCTACTGCCCTCCTCGATTCAGCTTAAAGAAACCAGATTACTGTGATTTTTTAAGAAATTTCACAGGAAAATTCATCATCGGTGGAGACTTCAACTCGAAGAATACTAGATGGGGCTCGAGACTAACCACAACCAAAGGGAAGGAGTTACAACTGGCCGTTGATGAATACAACTGCGAAGTACATTCGACAAGGAAGCCAACTTACTGGCCAACAGATAGAGCTAAGATCCCAGACCTGTTAGACTTCTTCATCACAAAGTACATATCACCCAACACTATAGAGGTTGAGGAAGAATTTGATCTTAACTCCGATCATTCACCAATTGTCCTTACAATCCATAGCTCTGCTGTGAAAAAACCCGGAGCACCACAACTAATAAATAAATATACAGACATAGAATCATTAAAGCACATGATAGAAAATAAAATTGATTTAGACACATCTCTACAAACGACTGAAGAGCTGGAAAATGAAGTACAAGAGTTTGTAACGAGCATTCAACAATCTGCATGGGAAAACACTCCCCCACTTCAGAGTAAAATTAAAGGTAATTGCTACCCCCAAGTAGTAAGAGAGCTGATAGCAGAAAGAAGAAGAACTAGAAGAATCTGGCAAACGACAAGAGATCCAAGAAGTAAAATAGAACTGAATAGAATTACACAGAACTTGAGAGGAGCAATACATGAAATAAAACAGCAAGAGATTAACACTTACCTGGAGGAACTAAGTAATGAGGCCAGTACCAACTACTCACTATGGAGAGCGACAAAGAAAATAAAGAGACCAGTGGAACAAGTGGCACCAATAAGAAAAGAAGATGGAACATGGGCTCACAGCAGTAAGGAAAAAGTGGTTTTGTTTGCAAACCATCTTGAGAAAACATTTACTCCTCATGATGATAGAGTGCTCAATGATGGAATAAATGTAATCATACAGCCAAGACTTTTGGATAATATCCCTCCAACATCGCCAAGAGAAGTTAAAAAAGAAATAAATAATATGGCAAAGAAGAAATCACCCGGATATGACCTCATAACAGGAGAAATACTTCAACATCTTCCTAGAAAAGCAATTGTGAAATTGAGTCATATTTTCAATGCAGCTTTCCGTTTAAAGTACGTGCCAAGTTTATGGAAAGTAGCCGAAGTTATAATGCTACCTAAGCCCGGAAAGTCACTAAATGAAGTAACCTCTTATAGACCAATATCACTCTTACCGGTACTATCAAAACTTTTTGAAAGATTACTGTTGGCAAGATTAAAACCAATTCTACAGGATAAACAACTTATACCTTCTCACCAGTTTGGATTCCGTAGTAAACATTCAACAATTGATCAAGTACACAGACTAACAGATGTAATAGAAAGATGCCTTGAGGAGAAAAAAGTATGTTCTACTGTCTTCTTAGATATTGCCCAAGCTTTCGACAAGGTTTGGCATGAAGGCTTGTGCCATAAATTAGAACAAGTCCTACCCGCAGCATATAGCCAATTATTGAAGTCCTACCTGGACGAGAGATATTTCAGAGTGAAGCTGGATGATGAATATTCTACACTAAGGCAAATTAAAGCTGGTGTACCCCAAGGAAGTGTGCTAGGACCAGTTTTGTATACACTGTACACTAGTGACATTCCAAAGCCAGCAGGAGTCACTATAGCTACATTTGCAGATGATACTGCTATTCTCTCAGTCGCAGAAGATATTGAGGAATCTACAGAAAAGTTACAAAGAGCAGTTAATGAAGTAAACACATGGACAAATCATTGGCTAATTAAACTAAATGATACCAAGTCTGTACATGTGAATTTTACTAATAAAAGAATTCAATATATTCCAGTATATAGTTGGAATATAATTACTTCAAATACCCAATGAAAGCTATAGTCTAAAAATATTAACTAAGAACTTTTGCTACTACAAATATTGACCGAAAAACTAAATAGCAGAAGAAAATTCGAAGAATGAAACTGTCCACTGCCAGGGGAGCGGCAAGGGGTACCGGGTTCGATTCCCGGTCTGGGCGCAATTTTTGTACAGTTTCATTCTTTAAATTTCCTTCAGTTCTTGGATCAATATTTGCAGTAGCAGAAGTTTTTAATTCTATTTATGAAGTTTTCATTGCATATTTGAAAAAAATATTATACAGTAAGTCAATGTTCGTAAAATTCCAAATACAGTAGCTTTTTTGACGTGAAATTGGAACTTTGGAAATTAATTAATAGACCTAGTTAATTCTCACACTAAAAATTCACAGTGGAAATAAGAGCTATTTCAGTTCAATTTAATAACTAATCAGTTCAATAACCTGAAAAAAAGATGCAAGACTCACAAAAAACTATGATAATTCCCTCTTGATATTCACACTATTATGCGATCTCGAATGGTCCCGCAACTGAAACAGCCCATTCACTATTGGACAATTTTGTCTGGCTGCTTTGGCACTTGATACTGGCGCATGCACTCAGTTCCATCAACAACCACCTGGCACGACTGAAAAACGTTTTCGCCAATTTCAAGGTATAATAATTATTCTCTTGATGATTTGGTGATTGGGAATGAGCTTAGTTTAAAATGTTATAATTATTTGATCGCACTTGGATTGCTGATAAAAAATATATTGCGTATGTTTGTAGCCTATATGCGCCATAACAATGTTGTGAGATATCGATGTGTGGTTTTCGCCATTAATTTTCTCTTGAAATTCTGTAACGAAATCAAGTATCATATGAATACCTTTCCATTCAAAAAATGAAGTTGGATTTAAAATGGCGGACCAAAATTTTGAAGTGACAGAAAAGCAACTTTTTCAATTCGAATGGACAGTAAGTTTACCCAGTGAAACTTACTGTCAAATTAGCCTTGAAAAAGAAATATCAAGCTATTACAATATTTTTCGCCACACTTGGATGTAATGAGCTGGTTTACGTGCGTCATATGGAGGCCGAAAGTGATTGTTTTCCGACCAGGCCGGTAAAACTTTACGGCCCTAGGGCTGTAAAATGACCTTGAATAACAGCTGATCGTGTCCGATCTCACAAAAATCATAGAGATAATCTCATAACGATTGTAATAATCTATATAATTATGTATCGTGAATCGCGGTATCATGTCTATAATATATTTTATGAATTACTGTTTCATAATTTAATATTTATTATTGTGTTTTTGATATCAAACAATAGAATACGATGATATCTCCATAGCCTCAACAATATAATGTTGGCTGCATTGTCCATTGTCAGAAAGGTAAGTATCGCAAGTCTTTAAAAGTGAAGAATCGAATTTGAAATCAAAGTACAATAATTGTATCAATATTTAAAAGTGAGGTAGAGTAATAATTGTTTCTTTTTTATTATCGAATTCCACTTCTTAATGCAATCAACAATAATAATAGGAAAATACAGCAGAGATCTAAAGTTTGAGGTAAGCCTACTGGTGAAACTCAGCCTTGACTGAAAAATTCCTAGTAGTTTTTCCGTAATTCATTATTAAAACTTTTAGATAATTTTTCTTCAATATCAAACCATATAGAGAAAACATTAGGCCCACTCAAGATTGAATCTTCGAATGTTTTCTCTGTGATTTAACTATTTTCAGAGCAATATTTTGTTGTGAAAATGCCGGCAAACCGTCTTCAAGTTTGCCGCTTTAGGCTACACTATATTATAGTAGCCTACATACGTTACCTGACTTACAGGCCACCTCGATCAAGAGATGCAATGGCCGAGAGCATAAAGGCGTAACACATCAGAACTCAAATTTCAGTGAAGTACAAACATGATCTAGGTTCGAACCTCGATCAGTAACATTTTTTTTGTCGATGAATTTCGACTTTTATTAGCTATTTTTTATATTAGTTACCGTAATTTAAATTTCAATCAATTTTTTAGATATATTTTGAGACAAAACTGTGAAATATGCAATTATATTAATTTTTCAATCACATTATTTCAAAATAGTAATGAAAATTCTATTCATCCATCTATCCATGAGATATTGCACCAGGCGCAAAGCGCGAGCTATAAAAATTCAAACAATTATTCGAAATATTAATAGTATAAAAATATTGTCACTATTGTAAATTATTAATTAGTAATATTGAAATTAATTGACAGTGAAAGTTGTCATAACCAAGATTCAAACTATCAAAATAGGCTGTTTGAATTTTATTTATTTTTTAATTTCTTATATATTGGGAAGTTTTTTTTTGGTGTGGCGAAAAATAGCGTTCGCACCATGGGCAAAAATGTATTTCCGGCTCTCAATCTTTTCTAGTCCTCGGCCTACGGCCTCGGACTTAAAAACCGATTTCGAGCCGGAAATATCTCATTTTCGGCCCTAGGTGCGAAATATACTATTCCATCAACTCTTTATAATTTATTACAAGTTGCTTAAATATTTCAAAGATCAATACAACAGTTTATGAGCGAGTTGAGGGGGAGAACTCCCCCTAGTGATAAGTCACAAGCCCATAATCTATTCAAACTGATTTCGAGTTAACCCATTTGTTTTTTTGTGTTGTTGAGAATGTGGTGAATGTTCCATATTGAATGAAATCCTCTTGATATTAATTTTCCAAAACCACTAATAGTTTATCAAATCAATTTGAAATATTCGTTTTGGTTGTTACACCATCATCTATCTTTTTTTAACTGGAAGCTCAAACATTGAGCAGCAGATTTATTTATTCATTCTATTCTTCTTATTATTTTATTCATATTTAAAATAATTTGAAAGGATTAACATACCGAGTTTTGATTCATTAAAATAGTCCAGAAAATAGGTTATGTTTTCTTCACTTTATAAAATTTTCTTACCAAACACTTGAAACAAGGAATTTTTAATAAAAAAAGATTGAGATTCAAATTAATAGCAAAACTCCTCTCACATTGCACTCAAATTGTGAAATATTGATTAATTTGAAAAAAATTGTTCCTAGAGAAAAATTGTTCACTTTGGATGAAGCCCTACGATTCACCATTGGCTATGTACCAATATAATTTGAGCTTCACTGTCATAGGCCGAGACTAGAACACTTGAAGTACTTGGGCATGTCTAGTCGCTCGGCCAATGACAGTAGAGCTCAACCTATATTGGTCAACTAATGGTCACTCTTGGAGTTTCACCAATACTGTAATATATTCTGCTCATCAATGCTATTCTCCTGCCCAGCTCCTATTATTCCTTATCATTTTACTCAATTTATGAAACATAATCATTTGGAAACACAAATAATATTGGATTCGGATAAGCTGTGTAATAAACTCATTGTCTTAAAAATAGAAAGAAAAAGAAAAATCTCAGTACCTTTTTTGGATTATTTAATCACAACATGTTTCAACATTGATGCCATTTTCAAGTGATATGAAGTAAATAAATAAATATTCTCATGGGTATTTATTTATTTACTTCATATCACTAGAAAATGGCATCAATGTTGAAACATGTTGTGATTAAATAATTCAAAAAGGTTACTGAGATTTTTATTTTTCTTTCTATTTTTATTACAAGTAGCCCTATACAGAAAAGAGACTCATTGTCTTAACATTGTAATCACACCATGTTCCAAACTTTCACCCTAAATAAAGGCTTATCTTCCTTGTACTATCATAGAGGTGTCTCATTTCAGTTTCAGTTTCAGATTCAAGCCTATGCTCGTTTTTAGTCTATGGTAATACTTTTTCTTGTGCGAGAGTGAATTCGTGAGCTGAGAAGATAAAACAACCAGACCCTTGGCGGGCTTCGAACCAACGACCGGGCGCAAACATACCTGACCGGTCTTTGAAAAATATCAAGCTTTGAACTGGAATAAGCACGAGTTGTGTTGTTCAGAATAGATTCTTTATCGAGTTATAAGATTTAACTAGATGAGTACGATTTAAATGAATCATTGAGGAAAATCATTAACTAGTAGAGCTATCTTTATCAAGCAACCATTAGAGTTGTCATACTGGGAGTTGACCAGTCTATCGTGAATATGAAAATCTTTCCCAATTTCAAATATGGTGGAATTAGGATATTAAGAGAAATGTACCAAATGGCAAGGCACTGGTTTAACTAACAGGTAAAGGTGTTCCCTTCAGCAAAAATAATTACTCACAGTACGCTTTTTATAATACTTTTCTTCTAGAATCAGTACTAAACTTCAATGTAATCTTAAACTGAATTCCCAGCCAAAATTGACCAATTCCCATAATTTTGCTTTTTATTATAACTTAACTATAGTGGTTCAGCATTCAAAACTCCCTAAAAAGTCAGGTCAAGAGAAGAATTAGCATGTTCCTCGTGACTCGATTCAAACAATTTGTGAAAATACCCTTAAATTTGTATCTCATTCTCATACTCAGTGGCCTACGCAGGGGATGTCGTATGGGGATGTACCCCTCCGAAATGAGACCGAAATATTTGGATATGTGGCCGGATCAGCCACAATTATTGACCTGTTTCTATGCTCAATTGTATTCTTTTTAAAACTTATCATCCTCATTCTGTATTTATTACTTTCAATATACTTTCATCATATTTTTCTTATGTATTTGAAAATTGCATGTACTGTATCTCTTATTTTTTTTAGTAACTTGCTTAATACGATTGTAAATTGTAGGGGAGACTGTTTTGGGCTTAATGCCTTTAGTCTTCTTTGTTCTGTAATGAATAAATAGATAAAAAATCGAAAAAAGTCTAAATAATATTCAAGGGACAAGAGAATAGCACAATTATAATATTATGAGCTAGCCAGTGAGTGGTCTAGTGCGTGCGGCTACTAGGATAGCACAAAACTACAGATATCACTTAAAGTTAGTCAATCTTGTTACTTTTCACCATAGATTCAATAGAAAGAAATTCAATGTGGCTTGAATTCCTCTAGCTCATTACAGTTTATCCAATTTCATGCATGTGGTTGTAAAGTGTGACTACCTATAGTAGTTCATATCGTTCAACAATGCTCAAGCAGCTTTTTCTAGAGAGTACCTCCGAAATTTCCCAGTCACGGTCAACGGGTGCAGTTTCCACTGTAGGCATGGGGAACTCATCGCTTCAATTTTTGGATGAATAGTTTCATACCCCCAAAATTTAAGTTCGAGTACTAGAGTGAAAAATCATAGAAAAATTGTGAATCAAGTTAAAACTTAGTCTATGATGCTAAAGTTTATTCACAAATTCATTTGGAACCAATATTATAGCATGCTAATAATGAGTAGGTAGGCCTATTCAGGGCTACTACAAAACTATTATTTTTTGAAACAATTGAACGACTGATGAAATTCTATTCCATTCCATTCTTGATATTCAATCAGAAACCGTAGGCCTATCAAAATCGAAATAATGAGAGTGGCCTAGCGAACACAAAAAAATAGACTGTTAGTAAATTCGCACCAAATTGGAGGTATATTTTCAAAATTTTTCGGGCCCTGCTTTTGTAGTAGGGGGGTATTCCATACCCCCACACCTCCCGGTGTCACCCCCAAAGTTTAGGTGCTTTGTACGCCTATGTTATGATCCCTTCCAAAATATTTTCTGGATACGCCACTGCTCATACTCGAATTTTTCAAACACTCAAAACAATTATTATCTGAATCTCCTATCTGTATAACACATTCATAGCAAGTGCGTTCCTTAATCCACCGTGAATCAACAAATAATTTCTCTCAGGTGAATAAATACGATTACCAAAGCAATAATTTTATTGGAAGCAATTACAATCGTTAAACATCAGTTTTATCAAATTTTTAAAAGGGAGGAATTTTGATTTCTAAAGCGGAATTCGAATATATCCTTAAGTTATCAGTAAATTTCAAATGATAAGTTTCATTTTGAACATCAGTTTTCAAAAAAAGGTGAATTCTTGAAGAATGATTCTAAATAGTCACCTAAAGCAGCAGAAATGAGTTTTATGTATTGATCTGGTAATCCAAATAAGGGATTTAGATTATATCTGCAGCCGTCTGCTGTAGCACCAGTTTCATCAGCATTTTCAATCCGATGCAAGATCCGATGAATCTTCGTCATCATTATCATCACCAGCATTGTATGGTACTATATCACCACCAAAATCACGTCGTCTACCACAACTATATGGACATCTTCGGCATCCATATCCATATCCACCTCCATATCCAGGGAATCCATATCCACCTCCATATCCAGGGAATCCATATACACCTCCATATCCATATCCATATCCAGGGAATCCAGAGTCATATCCTCCTAATCCATATCCGCCATAGCCTCCGCATGGACGTCTCGGGTAGTAGCCACCTCCGCAGGAAGCCTCGCTGGGCACCAGTTCATACATCACTACTATAAGTGCTAGAGCCTGTGCAAATTTGAAAAAAAACAGGGATCAATTTCAAAACAATGTTCAAAAAACAATCCTTATATAAGATGACTTTTCCAAAACTAATGTGCAGGCTACCATTGTACAGGCTACTTACGTGTGCGGTTTGCGTTAAAGTGAATAGAATGTATGGATACATAGATATATAGAATACTAGCAGGGTACCCGTGCTTCGCTACAGGAATTAAAAGATGAAATTATTTTTGTGAAACATTTATAATCTAAATCCTACCATAATAATTGTTTAAATCGTTTTTGAGATTACGCCACAACTTGGCATGAAAATAATTGAGTCAAATCATTCGAATAATTAATTGATGTGTTGGAAGTGCTCTGTGGAAGAGTAGTCTTATTGCAGCGAATTTTATAGAATATTGGGCGGGGCTTAAGAGCCGATCTCGACTTTATTCATTGGTAATTAATATTTCCCGTCGACAGTTATAAAATTAGCTGTGATCATGTTATTTTTGTTTTTGCTTGATGCAATTGAACATTAGATTCCAAATCAAGTTGATTCGGAATTTGATGACTGGTAGCCTATCCATGGATCTCTTCCTTATTCTCGAATTTTCGGCATAGCTTGTCGCTTACTTTTCGTTTCACTCATCCAAAAGTGTAAAAGCAGCCAATCCACTGATTCTTTCTCCCATGGAAGTTCATTCATACATGAGAGTTCATTCATAATTGTTTAGTATAACATATTGTGGCTGATTTCTTATGTCCTAAACTTTACTATAATAAATATTAAAGTGGGATCATTTTAATGTGAATTTGCATGAATCTGAATAGAGTGTATTCAATCACTTTGATTATTGACTACCATTATATGATTTCTTTCTTTGATCTTAGCTTAAAACCGAAAGCTTAGGGATGAAAATTTGGATGTAAACTAACATGCAACTCAATTTAATTTCTAAATTGACAACTTTAGTATTTACTTGTGATCTATCAATATCAATAGATTTGTCTTGTGTCATGCAATGACATCACGAAAGGAAATAGGAGCAGCTGATGGAATATTATGGTTTTTTTTCGATTTAGTTTTTAGTTGATTTTGAAACATGAAAATATCAGGCCCAGTGGTAGAACAAAAGCCTGTTCAATCAGGATTAAATTCCATGAGAATTGATCAGAGAAGGGTTTTTTTTAAAGAAGGTTTCTCTGATTGGTTCTCCTGGTATTCAGTCCGGATTATGAATTAACAGATGGTGCAACTGGCTCTCTCAAGGCCATGGCTGCGTACAACATAGAGCAACATAGGAACCAATACAATAGATAGTGAAAAAATTAGTTGCATTTTTATCACCTCACAATGAACACCACATTCAACTACCGTATTTTTGGAGAGACCGATTGAACCGAGCTCACTGTTGAACAAAACAACAAACTGTAAGTTAGGCCTACTGTAACTGCGCTGTGTCTTTTGTTTAATCTATTAACCAGTTATTTGTAACCATTTCACTTTGCTTTTTTGTGTTAAGTGTTAACTTTTTTAAAAACTGCAGGTAATTTTAGACATTATTCATACTCTGAATCAGCTGACATGCATTTAATATATGGGATGGGACACTGTAATAATACTGAAGCAAGACATTTGTATTAAGAGAACTTTCCTAACCGAGTATGTCCAAGTTCAAGGTTTTTTGCTACTATTCATCAACGTCTGTTTGAAACAGGTTCTTTCATGTCCAAAGAGCACATTAATGCAGGCAGACCCCGATCTACTAGGATTTTGAGTTGAAGGAACAAGTTCTTAATGAAATTTATGAACATCCAGAGAAGAGCATGAGAGAATTGTCAGTGCAGTTTAATGTCAATCAATCTATTATTTGAGGATACTAAAAGACCAACAATTACATCCATACCACCTCCAGAAAGTTCATACTCTATTGCCACGAGACTGTATTCCCCGTGCTGGTATTTGCCGATGGATTTTAGAAAAACTTGTTAACCCAAACTTTTAAACAACCGTTTTATTTACCGACGAGGCACACTACAAGAACAGCTAGTTAACGTCCACAACCAACATATTTGGGCAGCTGAGAATCCACATGCCATCAATCCAAATCGTCCACAAGATCAGTTTTCAGTAAACATTTGGGCAGGAATCATAGGAGATCATCTGTTCGAGCTTCCTCCCAGGCTTGATGGCATAATCTACTTAAACTTCTTGAGAGAGGAGCTATTTATCTTACTTGAAGATGTACCTCTTCAGTTGCGCCAAAACATTTGGTTCATGCATGATGGAGCTCCAGCACACTTCAGTGTTGCTGTTCGTGAACACCTGAATCACAGCTTTCCAAATCAATGGATAGGCCGAGGTGGGCCAGCTAGCTAGGTGGTAACATGGCCAGCTAGGTCACCACACTTAAATCCTTTGGATTTTTATCTTTGGGGACACTTGAAAACCTTAGTATACAATACTCCGATTGATACCATTGAAGAACTCCGATTAAGGATTTTGAACAGAATAGAAATGATAAAGCAGACTCCTGAAATATTTTAACGGGTCCGACAATCGATGAGAAGACGTCTGAACATATGCATTAAGAACAACGGAGGTCACTTTGATCATCATCTTTAGTCTTTTGGTATAAATTTAATGTCATTTAGATATGTTACTTTCATATAAAAATAAAACTTTTCATAAAAAAACGAATACTTTATTTGCAATCAGCTACAACCTATGAGTTATTAGTTCTCTCCTCATAAAACAGCAAATTTTTATTGTGTAATGTACTACATAAGAATACATTTTATTCAACTTTTATCCAAATTTAGTTTACACAGCTTACATAATTATTTTCAAAATTAAATTCTCTACAATTTTTATTGCAAAAAAATATTTGTTTACTGGTCATTAAAGAAAGTTATTGGGCATCAAACGTAGAGGTCTGTGCTTTTCTACTTGGATTTTTTGCATATTTTAACTTTTTTCTCAAAAACTACTCACACTACAGCTTCCAGACTAGTTTTATTCAATTTTTCAGATATTTTTCCATATGAATCCACCATACGTTTTTCAAAAACTAGTCCCCAAACAATTCAGCATCGGTGTATTTCACCAGAGGAACTGAATTCCGGGCGAAATCTTTCACCCTGTATAGCTCGCTAATGAAGCGTTTATGGATATATGTTTATGAGAACTTTTTTCTTATTTTTACCTCTACTATCACGTATTAAAATATTTTACCATAATTAAGAATCACCCTGTATATTTATATATATATATATATATATACATAGATTATGTCATATTATGTAGGACTATATGGACTAGTAGTTCTGTGAACAGTAGACCTCGCGCAGTTATAAACTACGGCCTCCATCAGAGTGAATTATGTCCTGTCCTGACGTGTCGGCGAGATATCGGTGTGTAAACAACTAATGGGTGTTCCAAATGTATCGACAATAATTATTGACCGAGCGAAGTGAGGTCTAAGATTCAAGTCGACGGTTTTGCATTTCTCTTTTATGTTCAAATGTTTATAATTATGTTGCGCATTTACAGCGAAACGCAGCAATAGATTTTCATGAAATTTGACAGGTATGTTTCTTTTTGAATTTCGCGTCGACGTATACATAAGGTTTTTTAAAACTTTGCATTTTAAGGATAATACGAAAGGAAAAGGAGTTTCCTTCGAACACCAATATTACCGTAAAAATCAGACTATAGAATATTATTCATCATAAATCAGCTGTCTAGTGGACATACTACCCGTTCAAAAACATCGAACATCTTGAAAATGTATGTTTCCATCAACGTTAGTAGACTGTCTGCTAACTTTGTCTTTCCATAAGCTGAGGCCATGATTCTGGTTTGGAGTTTGGAGTTATAGAAAACATTTTTTTTACATTTTTCTTTTTTAATCTGATGATTAAAATTGCAACAAATATTATCGAAAAGAAATTGATTTCTAAAATCATGAAAAGTGAGAAATGAAGTTTTTAGGAAATCAGCATTATGGTAGTTTATTTTGTTAATTTCAACACACCGATTTTTCGCCAACACTATAACACAGAATGTTCTCTGATGGGTTGATTGGATAGGCGTATCGACGGCAGCCAGAACTGATAACAGCGCTCACACTCACATTCCGGGACGACACGTCACGGTACGATAGGACAACGCTCTATGTTCATTAAGGATTTTTTCTAGACAATTAAAATTTTTGAGAAAACATAACAACAGGTCAATGTGACTTACTCAGCGCGAGGTCTACTGTTCACAGAACTACTAGTTAATATTAATATAACTATTATCATTCGAATGATAATCATCAAAAGCTTACCGAGTTGAAAGCAGAAAAAAGTCGGGAGAAAATACTATGCTACTTCAAGTTATCAATTATTGCATGCCTCACTGCATGCGATTAATAGTCCACACTACAGGTGTTTTTTCACTAAGTTACATTGAGATATTGAATTGCATTTATGATGAATAATTTCTATAGTCTGATTTTTACTCTAATATTGGCGTATGAAGGAGGCTCCTTCTTCCTTTTATAATATTATCCTTGAAATGGAAAATTTCCAAAAACCTTGTATATACGTCGACGCGCAATTTAAGAAGAAACATACCTGTCAAATTTCATGAAAATCTATTACCGCGTTTCGCCGTAAATGCGGAACATATAAACATTTAAAAATAATAAACATAAAGAGAAATGCAAGAACCGTCCACTTAAATCTTAGACCTCACTCCGCTCGATCAATTGGAAAGTATACGTTGGTATATGTTGGAATTCACTGTCTTTCATGCATGCCAGTTTATTAGGTTTCGTAGAAACTTAGATTGGACCATTAATAAAACAAATGAATATGCTAAGATGTTAGTCCATAGGTACAATAATTTTCAAATTTTTTTCACAGAACGACTTGGACAAAAATGCTCTGAACTAGCGTGAGATTCACGTTATGAAGTCATCAACTGATTAACATTGGTTTGCCATCCTTGCCCAAGCTAATAGCTCCATCCTTTTCCTAACGCCGCTCCGTTGCCAAATTGTTTGTAGCCTACGTAGGAATAATTATGATGAATTATCAAACTATGTCATCCCAATTGTGTATATTCACCACTAAATCATGCTAAATATAGGCCTATCTTCTAGACGAATAAAATATAATCTATTATGAGATAATATGATTCATTATTATTAACAAGAAACGACAAGATTAATATCAGATCATATTTAACGGGATAACAGATTCGAGCTGTAACTTGAATTATAGCTTTCTGCTATAGAAGGCTTATGAAGAGGAAAATAAATTGGCAACAGTGTCAGCCTATAATTATTTCCACTGACGTTGTAACGTGAATCTTCTTCTGTATAATATAAAATAAATAAATAAATAAATAATTTTATTTCCATCATAAAATTCACATGACATTCATTTTAAGTTTTAGAAATTATATGACCACTTTGACAAGTTGTGTGGTCATTGTTAGTAATGTATTTAATTGTAATTACTAAATTGTTAAGACATAGATTAATTATTTTTTTGGAGTTCAGTTCATCACTTTACAGACATTTTAGCGCACGACGTCTGTAGCATCCTGTAAACTTTAAACACTATTCCTAACAAGCCAAGATAACCAGCAAGAAGCAAAAAATCAAAATATAACAAGACAACATACAATTAACAAAAAAACAAAGCAGCAAACAAAACAATACCCAAACCGAAGAACAACTGGATTCATGAATTTTTAATCAAACATAATCAACTCTAAATAAACAGTAATACAAAAAACTTCAAACCGGGTTAATTCTTAGAACATCAACATCCGTTTGCATCCATAGCCATTCTTTAACTTTCCTTAAAAATTTATTCTTATTATTACATTTCCTGATATCCATTGGCAAACTATTGAAATATTGTGTACCCAAGTAACTAAAAGAATTTTTGAAAATCATTGTACTAACTTTTTGAGATCTAAAAAAATTTGAATATATGGATCCAATCATTCATTCATTCACCATGAACAGATATGAAAGAAGAATTCTAGTAGTTCTGTGAACAGTAGACCTTACGCAGTATTCTCATCCACAAGTACCTGATTGAAACTATAGACCTTATGGAAATACAGCAATAGACTGGCTTCTCCACACATCTGTGTAATCACTTGTCAGCTGATTTATGATTAATAACTCTATAGTCTGATTTTTACTCTAATATTGGCGTATGGAGGAGGCTCCTTTTTCCTTTTATATTATCCTTGAAATGGAAAATTTCAAAAAACCTTGTATATACATCGACACGCAATTAAAAAAGGAACATACCTGTCAAATTTCATGAAAATCTATTACCGTGTTTCGCCGTAAATGCGCAACATATAAACATTTAAACATTCAAACATTTGAACATTATGCCAAACCGTCGTCTTGAATCTTAGACCTCACTTCGCTCGGTCAATAAGAATAAAAGGAGACTTTGATGTATTCAAAGAGTTCTGAAATGACGCTGAAGATTCGTCCAAAATCGACGGTTTTATAGCGTTACCCAGCGTTTCTCCTTCGTTCTTCAAGCTTTCTAAAGAACTAATAATTGAGATAAAATGCTCAAATTTTGATACACAAGTTCAGCTGAAGTACCTATACATATCAAGAGTGCTCAACAGGTACGTAAAATGTACACCTAAAATCGATGTTTTCTACGTTGTTTATTATTAGTTCTTGAAAAAGCTGAGACAACGTAGAAAACATTCTAATAATTATTATTATTAGAATATTATTCACAATTTTTTTCAAATTTGGTACACCAGCTCAGATAAACGTCTAAAAATTTTGTTTTGGAATGACGCCAAAGATACACCTATTATCTCTGCTTTTTCGAAAACAAATGAGCAGAAGTTTTCAAATATGGTTCAAATCTTTAAGCTAAGGTGTGAAGATTAAGCATTAGTAGGACTTTTCAATAATGCCAAATATATGCCCAAAATCGGATGTTTTTCGTGCGTTTTCCAGAATTTTCTCTGTTTTTTTTTATAAAGAAGACAAAAAAAAATCAAATTTGTTAAATGGGTTCATCTGAGGTGTGTAACAGAATCTTCAATATTAATTAAGAAAATTCATCATCAAATTATTGAAAAATTTAAAAGTTTTGGAAAATGATACATCAATATTAATTTACCAGTTTCAACAAGGAAGAAAAATAGTTATTATTACATCAGACATACCGAAATCAGCTATCTTTTAAGGCAGTGGAAAGACAGAGAATCAGCAACGCTGCTCTCGTATCTTTATTCACTATCATCATTGCATGCACCTTACTATAGATTATACTCTCTACTTATAGTCCAGTCAAGCGGTCATTTTTCAGGAAACAGCCCCGTATTTTGGTATGCTGAATTCGAATCTGCTGACACAAGTCTGGCGTGTCAGCAATTTTCAAATTAGAATTCAGCGCCCCAAAAAATACAAAGAGAAAAAAATTCTTTTGGGGATGTTTCCTGGAAAATTATCATTTGACTGGACTATAAGCAGCGTTAAAGAATATGGGTCCTACAATCCAAGACATATGAAAACTACAGAAGAGTAAATAACGAAGAGTAATATAGAAGAGTAATAGAAGAGTAAATATGAATTCGCATTGTTGAATAATGATTGTATGGAGTTTGGATGGTATCGGACTACTCAATTTTTCACTTATAGCTCTAAATCCGATTTTGAACGATAGAATAATAATTATGTCTCTTCTAATATGACTGGTTTCTCCTAAATTACAGATATACGTTTTGAAAGTGAGTTGCGGGATTTACAATTCACGGAAACTGGAATACAATAAATGAAAATAGGTTCCATTTATAAATAGGCTCCTTGTAAATAAGTTCACAAGTTACGAATGCTATAATGGCCCGTAGGCATATTATACCACGGTTTGCCATGTTATAAACAGTGTACCTCTCGTTAGAGAGTGCCTCAAAAAATACCTGAAAATTGTCATACTCTTATAATCTGAACACGTTTTTGTAAAATGATAATAATTATTCACATTCATCTACAAAAATGTAATGACAAATCGTGAAATTAAATGAAGGACTCATAAATTAAATGAATCGTGGAATAGGACTCTACTCTGCTCTGTTTTGCAACATTCAATATTTTATTATAGTAATTCGTGTGTTTATATATTTCGTTTTTTAACTATTTCTTCTCGAACTTAAAGACGAAGGATGCTAGCAGTAGATAAAATCAGCGTCATTTTGTTATGTAGACTATGTGAATCAATATTCTGATGATATCATCAGAGACGATTATTGCAATGTATAATAACGGTACGGTATCTCTTCTCTAAGGTCAAGGTATTTCACCAATACAGATTTCAAAAAATCCTCAATACAAGCCCCTCTAGGTAACCATCAAATACAATCTGAAGTTAAGAGGGTCTCTTATTAACAGATAGTCAGTATTCAATATGCTATAGAATTCATATGCATACATATGAATAAAAATAGAAATCGGAGTATTATTTTTAAAATAATGCTATTATCAAATGAATCACTTGATAATGGCATTATACAGCCGAAACATGTCGCGACTGAATAATAATTAAAAGGGTACTCACATTTCCATTTTTATTTATATTCAAAAGTAGCCCTAAAGAAAAAAAGACAATCTAGCATACAGTACTATTGTACTCTCTACTATTTCTAGCTAGTTCAATACTCTAAATACTTAATAATTTTCAAAACTACACAAAATGAACTTATGAAATATACCACCAATAAAGCAAAAAACACAGATGTTTAGTTAATAGTTGTGAGAAGTGAATGAAGATTTTTCTGTACTTACAATGAGAACTTGGGACTTCATTGTGCTGTTTGAGATTTCTCCAGTAATGATGAAAGCTCTTCAGGGCAAAGTCTTTTCCACTTATAATGACTAAACAAGTAATCTCCATTTATATATACTCTGGGAATCGCTTTTACTCAATTTGATCATGACCCTAAGTCAAATAATCAATTATAAAAAATACGGAGAACTCATAAAAAGTTCTCTAGACTCCGAAACAAATCCATTTGATGCTTCATTATGTTTGTCTCAAATCCAAATATTCGATCATAATTCCTGCAGTATGTGTTCTTTCGAGAATCAATCTGATTAAAGTGTTCAGAAAATGTTTTATCTAACTGAAAAATAGGATTTTCAAGTTATTCAAAATTGATGTTGGTGTTTCTGCAACGGAATACCCACAATAAGGCGTTACATGAATTAGTCACAGAGAGTTTTCAAAGTATAAATACTTGGTGAAAGTTGTGAAATTTATCAAACTCAGCTTGCATCAGCAGATTTGTTCCTTCAATCAAGTGATCACAAGCTCTGCCTGTATTGAAGATGAGTTCCAAACTTTTCTTTGCAAGTACCTCATAGTATTCTACTATTCCAAGAGTCATCATCATTGTCAATTCAAATAACATTTTGCTCATTCCTTAATCATGGAGAGATTCTCCTTCCACTCTTTCTTCTCTTTATAAGGCTTTCTATCTATCATTTTTCTTCTCTGAAAATTTTCTAATCCTCATTTCATAATGTTTTGGAACCATACAGTAATGGAATTCATTCTGATTTTGATTCCATTAATAGTTTAAAGCTCATTGATTCAGGTAGGTATCCCGAAACTATATATAGCATTATATTTCCTCCCTTAACTTATTTCTATCACAGAGAGTTTACTTTTATTCTCATCTTCTCGTATATTTTCCACCTAAAAATTTAAAAAATGTTCATTTCATATTCCTATAATACTTTTCTTCTAACATGAGCTGGATTTGTACTGTCCCTTGAGAATTTTAAGAAACAATGAAGTTTTCATGATCTCGCATTGATAAATTCAAATTTAATTTTTACACTTCTAGAAATAACAAAATGCAAGACTCATGATTTTGAATCTCAACATATAGTTTGGAGAATGAATTTTCACAAATACATGAGAGTGAATTCATCTGTATAGAAACCATACTGTAATGAAATTCATTCTGATTTTGATTTCATTGATAGGTCAAAGTTCATTGACATAGTACTCAAGAGCTCATTGACATTTTTGAAAATTACAAGCAGAATTCAGTTTCATTTTTGGATTCTGAATTGAAAAATTGTTCACGCCAATCAAAATAATTTGAATTCTCAACTACAATTGAGACGACCTTATGTTTTATCCATACTTTTTAAATAGAAAACTGGCGTTATTATTGGATCAGCCCTGCGACACAGTCTGCGGTCTGCGATCCTATCGGCTCGATAATTAAAGCATCATCGTATCATAGAGAGCGATCTAGAAATACATAATTGGAGAAACCTATAGGATCATAATCGCTCTCAGTGGGGCCGGTTCCTTAATTTGGAAAAATTTTATGAACAGACATTGATCACTACCTCCGTAAACAAAGCCATAGTGCATTACAGGTGGTTGATGGTAACGTCAGCACAGGTAGAGCTCCTACACCAATAAAAACACTAGCTAATAATTATATGTCAGCTGAAATAAACAAATTTTTATTGGTGTAGGAGCCCTACCTGTGCTGACGTCACCAGAATGCACTATGGCTTTGTTTACGGAGGTAGTGATCAATGTCTGTTCATAAAATGTTTCCAAATTAAGGAACCGACCCCACTGAGAGCGATTAAGATCGCTGCAGCTAAGGCTGCACAGATAGCCTTTGCTTGAAAACGCTTTTCTTAACAACCCCATTCAGTTTGATTTAGTCGTACGTTTATGGTGAGTGTAATCAGTTTTGGTGCAGATATATGATTCAGATTTGTCAGGTTATTATCAGATTTGGTGTAGGTTTGATAATGAGGTTACGGACTGACATTTTAAGGACGGTTTACGAACAAACTCGACACAATTTGATTCAGCGTTTTCAGTAACTGTTGCTGAAGATAAGTGACATTTTACTGTAGAATAGTGATTGAATGCTTTGAATTGCAGGTACTTGCCACCTTGGCACTTTCAGCTCTTCTCTCAGCAACGGAAAGTGATGCCGTATATAGCAACTATGCATTAGGAAGTTATGGTGGTTATGCATATCCATCCTACGCATACAGATACCCATACTATGGATATGGATACCCATACTACAGTTATGGATACCCATACTACGGATATAGATACCCATACTACAGTTATGGATACCCATACTACAGTTATGGATACCCATACTATAGTTATGGATACCCATATTATGGATACGGTGGCTATGGAGGATATCCTTATGGAGGTTATGGAGCATACCCTGGTGTTGGCTGTGTGGCATAAGGATGAAAATATGATCAAATATTGATCATTGATATCAAATATTTTCCATTAGGAAACATGTTGTTTGAATTTGAATAAAATCTGAATTGGAGTAGAACTGATTATAATTCATCTCTTGTACATTCCCAGACCCTTACTGTAAGAGGTTTGAGCTTGCTATTCTTGTGGGATGGCATATTGTTAGTATGTAACATTCTTGTTAGCTACGCTTTTCAAATGAAAAGTAACATTTGAATAGAACAGGTTTGTTGAAATGAAACTTACCGTTCTTATCTCTGATATAAGTATATTTTACATCTATCAACCATGACATAATTTTATAGAAATGGAAGCTTCACACAGTTCAATGGATAACTCATTTTCAAGGAACTTTTATTGAAATGAATGGAATTACTTCAATTGAGTAACATAACGACATCCTCAAATTAAAAATTCTGTAAGGCTAGGAAGATACACATCGATTATTGTTCGTACGATTTTTCGCCGTCCTTATGAATTCTATTAGATTGAACAGTTTATGCTTGTCAAGTTCCGTTTAATCTGATAGTATTTATAAAGACAGCAAATAATCGAACGTCCAAAAATAGATGTGTGTATAACTGGCTTAGCAGTGCACAGCGAAGAAAGAAACTGACACTCATGTTTTAGGAACGATAGGCCTCTAATACCAGCTCATCAGGTTTTTCTTTGAAAATTAAATTGTGGTCATAATTATTATCAATAAATCCAAGTACTGTATAGTAGCCGAAGACGATGCACACTAAGGTAATATGTTTCATGAAATTTCAAATTAGGTTCCAGTGAAATCAATGGAACCGATAAATCCAGAGAAGTACACACGCAGTTTCAATTAATTACACTCCCGCACTCGACAATATTCCAGTTGTTATTTTTTTATTTCATGCAATTCTCAGTTTTTCTCACACACAGAGCTTCCTTTATTCCTTATTGATTTATGCAATAAGTACACCATCAAAATGATAGGGAGAGAAGAAATAAGGTAAACTTGTGCTATTCCTCTCCCAAATTTAGATAAGGTTACACATAGTCCGAAATGGTTAAGAGTATTGTAGTTGTTCACTTCACACTATTTTCAGTCCTTTATTATTTACACAAAGTAGATCTCAGAATCTAGATGCTTCAAAACCAAACGTAGAAGAAATATTTTACATTATTATCACTAAAATAGGAAAATACGTTAATTTCATTTTACGTGTCCATGAAATGTCATTTTGTCAAATAACAAATGGCATTTTCTGCCAACCCCCCCCCCTCCCACCAAAAAAACATTCTAGGGGGGTAATGCATGCATTCCATTTGTATTTTGCATCTGTTCTTCTTGTTGTTATTGATGAACTATTTTTATTGATTCTAACGGTCGATCAATAGAAGTGGCTGTGAGATTCTTGAATAATCTTCAAATTGATCAGGACCAGCACTGAGATTGATAGTAATGAGCGTACAATTGTATTGCCATTTCCTGATTGTGCAAGGAACCGAGAAATAAAGTAATTGAGATTGTTGCTCCCTCTTTCCTTCCAACACCACGACAAAAATCACATCTTCTCGGAGTACACCTTGATTAATATTTTAGGTCTACTCTCGTTCAAGTTTCGTTCGCGGGTGCCAAGACGCAAGCTGCGTCATTGAATAATGAAACAAATCTTGGAGAACCTCAAAAATAGGTCAACAGTGTAAACATAATGACTGACGGCCTTTTTCCGAAGGTTTCTTACTTATTCATGCTGGCACAGAAATCTGGGATATTTACGGGGGAGCGTCATTGATGTTGATGTGGAGGGGGGAAGCACCCTTGCAATTAGGCTGATAATAAAGGTATACAGTCAACAGAGTTTACTACAGTATTTGACTGAATGAAGATAGTACGGTAATTAGTAAGAGGCGGCTTTTAGTGATCATAAATCATGCAGAGTAGTATTTGAACTAGTATAGAATAGAATCACAATTGATTTTTATCTTTGGGATTTACGTCAACTTGATAATTCCAAAACAAAAAACATTCAACTTTCACACCTATTTTACAAGAGTCCCCCACCATCAATGGGATTGATTCAAGTTAAATGGGATGAGAAGTGGACCTCAGTGGTCACGACATCGGCGATGGGAGCAAGTCCCCCCCCCTTAATAATCATTCTACGTAATAATGGATTTTACGTCCCCCCCCCCCAAGGAAAAACTCGAAAATTCAAATGAATGGGTTTGAATGAATGAGCTCACAATTTTTCAATTTTATTCAAATGACTTGAAATTCTAAAACTACATTTATTGAGTAGATATCTAAATTTCATCGACATTTTATTTATATTTCTAATTTTTTTACAGAATTACCCTATTTTACTAGTAAACTCATTCAGCAACATCCCCACCCCCTCTAGGTAATCAGCATAGGACCTTTCATGAGGTTTTACTATCATGTATGTGCCACATTATAGGCATATTGATGATAACAACTATTGTAATAGCCAAATAATATTTATTCACAAGGGAGAGTTTGAAAACTCATCTTCATTTCATTACAGATAGAGAACTTGTAACTGATGACAGAGATGACAAAAATATGCTGATTCAAGCAAAATTTTGATAAATTCCACTGTTTTCACATATGATTAACAGTCCAGGCAATGAATGCTCCAAATAATAATAATATCGAGTGACCTGGCTGGCTCAGGTCTGGTGTCAGAGTTTTCAGGTCGCAACTGATCAATTTCAGGGCCTCTGACATGACCTAACGACTGCTTTTTAGGCAGCCGGGACCGACGTCTTAACGTGTCCATCCGAAACACGGGAGTGGCCCAAAAAAGGTATAGAGGAAAAAGTTTGGAACACAGTTTTTGACTGCGTTTTTTCATTTCTGGCTTACACGCATGTATATTGGAGACAATGCATTTCAGCGACATAAGTGACGTAGCAAAAATGAAGCTAGATAAATTTACTACAAGTTTTGTTAAGTAGAGTTTTGTGATATCTCTTTCAATTTTCGATATATTCACTTTTAAAAGTGTAAAATCTTTGAAAAGACAGTTTTTCAACTTTCAAGGCTTATTACTCAACAACAATGCATCGAAAAAAATAAGTACTAGACGATGGTTTGTAGAGGATTAATTCTCTTCAATTTGATGTATTATTTCACCATTTTATGCTTTCCATCAATTGTATAGCAGCTTTAGTGTTGTGTGTGAAATACTCAATACATCAACAATAGATCATTCAATTATGTAATTTGGACACAATATCTGGAACACAATTTTTGACTCTGCATAATTAATGATTCTGCAGCTTCATTAAGACTAGTTAGGAGCTGAACATATTGTGGAGCGTGATTTGAAGGCTTCACACATGTAGGGTGAATCTTGTACTGAGTCAATGGTGTAGCGGCTATAAATTTTGTAATTGCGTGCGTGGACGCTGAATGTACACCAGACTGATTGATTCACTACAAGATTCAATACAATTGTCGGAATCGCGGGAGGCCTAAACGCTCGCTCACCCTTGATTCTTCTAATGTCAAATTGTATAGTGATGAAATTTTTATAAGTAGTGTAGCAATCGCTAAACACTGAAGACGGATACCTTAAAATTATTACCTGTGAAGAATGAGCATACAAAATCATACAGGTCGAGCAAAAATCCCGATGTAGATAATTTACGGGACTGCGTCTCTAATAAGTTCTGAAGGATTAAAATACGGTATTTGGACCAAATATCGTTCAGAATATATTTCGAGAACAGAGTCTTGTCGGGTTTTAAGCTCTATTGTAGGAATTTATATGATCTATGGCTGCCACTGCTGTACAATTGATGCGTTCGCTCCAAAGTCGAGGTAGGTAACAGATAAAAGCTGATATATGAGCAGGTAAGGACAAAGAATAAATATCTCGATCTGACCCCACTCGCTACATCCACTTAGACCTGTTCCAATATCCAGCTCAATTCAATTATTTCAATGATCGTATTCGATCGGTTCTTGATGATATAGAACGTATCAGACACAATAATTGACAGGCTTAAGAAATAATCGAACTCAGAAAGCGAATTAACAAAACTGAAATATATTACAATAAAATATGTAATCATACAGTGCAGGTTCAGAATTTGATTCACAGGTTGATAATAATTTAGCATTAACAGAATAGTTAAAAAATTTCTTGTGCTTGCATGATACCATGCGTGATTCAACAGAATTTTACGATTGATAAAATTGAACAATTTTGAAAGGATAGTGAAAAAAAGGAATTATAAAATATTTTTAAAAAATGTTCGGGGTCGTGGTTCAGGCAGCGGAGGATAGTTAATCAACTACAAATTCTTATAAATTCAATATGAATAAATTCTAGACTCTTAAATGCTAAAGCGCTTGTCGGCGTGGCCAATAATTTAACGAAGAAAAATTTATGTTTTTCTGCACTGAAATATTTTCGAAGCGTAGATTGGGGCCCCTTATGACTTATAACTCACGTGAAATTCCTTGGTAGTCGTGGTTTTCTTCTTTAGATCAAAAATCGTTTGATCGGCGGCAATCCAGGCTTCGGTTTCAGCACGTGGGGAATTTTAATTTAAATATCTCCTTCACCGAATTAATTAAGGGATAATTTACTTTAAGCTTTTAAATTTATCGATTGATGAGAACAGAAATTTACGAATAACAAATAAATTGGCCTAAAATATCGGCTCACAAATAGAACATTTAAAATCGAACAAGAAATTTTCACAAATAGGTCTTTGGTAACTATAAAAAAGAGATCTACATGGTGAGGATTTCAAAAGGGAAGTGCTGCTCTTTTCTCTAAGCTTTTAGGCTAGACCTTGCTTCTCAGAATCTCAATGTAATAATTTGCATAAAAATTTGCCATTGGTAGAACGCTTGTGACGTAAACATGACGTCAGTGGCAAGTAGTAGAATACAATTCCTTTAATTACAATAATAATTTAATTTAGGTAATCCTTAAAACTGCTTAATCTTATAGACATAGTTTCTCTCATACAATGTACATGTGCTAGTGTAACTGATAAGGCAGGGTTGGTGTCTGATAATAGATTAACATGTGTTGCTTTCAAACGATCACCGTCTTGGTGCTATTTCTATGCACTGTGATTGGCTTAGACCTGCCATAGAGATTTAATTACCATGTGGTTCAGTTGAATTAAATTATTAATAAATTAATATTCTTGTACAATTTTATTAGGTTTGAGATTATTATAATTAATTTCTGCCGTTTTATCAATAATATAATTTCATGCTATGACCTATTTAGTTACAATAAGACCTGACGTATAATATAATTTCTTAAATAATAAATAATTTCAACAATAATACATACATTTTATTTTTTATTTTGAAATTCTTGATCCTTTATTGATAGTTTTATAATTTTTAGGAATGATATTTTACCTTGCATGAAAACCGGCATGACATTTGACAATGCTTTGAATCAGTCAGCTGCGTTCGAACTGTTTTAAAAACATCTGATCGATGGTAAACAAAGTGTAACCTCAAAATCAGTGAGCGATTCATAAACAATTTGTGTTTTATTTGCAAAATAATTATAATTTTATTGAATAATTTTCCTAGAAAAATATTCAGTACAGAACGGTACTCTTATCAAATATACAGTTACTGATAAGTAAGTGTTATCGCTCGGTCGCTAACTATTCCTTTAGCAAATTCCTTCATTTTAAAAGGTAATCACAGTTTTTCTCTCTTTTCATGAGATCTATTTGAAAAATTCATCACACAAAAGCCCCCAGGATATTTTAAATAGGTAATTGGGAGACGAGTCGAAACAATGACTATTTGAAAAATCCGATATTGTGATGAATACACTATTTCATCTCCTTACTTCTACGAAAACTCAACACTTAACACTAAAAACAATATATCGTGCACTTTTGGCTACGAGAAAATAAATAATTGATTGTTCCTTTCATTGGATACAATCGAAATACAATAATTAATGAGGTCTCTTTGGATCCTTCATTAAAACAACTCCACAATTTCCACTCACGGGTGGCTTATGAGCAGACCCATAACTATAACAAATATACAAAATTTCACATATTACTTCTTAAGATTTGAATAGTATTCGCAACAAATATAGACTTTCATCATTTTTTCATGGTTATTACAAGTTTTGACTCTTTGGTTTGGCTTTTACATAAATTGGGTGAGAGTGTGATTTTACTTCGGTGACTTGACAATCGTCTACCGTTTGACTCGAGCAATTCCTTATTTGCGCTTAGTACGTTGCGTACAAACAGGGTTACACTTGAAATGGCTTTTTGATTTTTATCAATGTTGGTTACAAATATTAAGTCCTTAAGATTATATTTATCAATTTGAATTTCAATTCATGATCTTTTGATGCAACAGTAATAAATTTCACATTTGAAGGTAAGAATTTCATTTTCTTTGGAGTTTTTTAGAGATACATTCATATAACACAGAACATGCGCATTTCGTGCAAATTAACATAAATATATATTTTTGGTTGCGTTTTTTACTTATAATTCCACATTAAATAACAGGTTACAATAATTAACTAACGATATTGCTTGGATTCTATTAACATTGACTCCGTGATTTTGCACACATTGGTTGGTGGGGCGAAGAAAATTATCGGACAGGCTTTGGTTCTGAATAGATTTTTCTATTGATTCTGTATTTCGAGGTTAGATTTACACATTTTTTCAAATAAACTTTGTTTATTTTCTTTCCTCCTATTCACTGCTAATTTCATGTTATTTCTAATTTACAATTATTTTCTGTGGATAATATAATTCTTGTTTCTATTTTTCAGTTGTGCAGATGATACCAGGCGATTGTTTCGGTGATGATTGTAACATGAGGCGGATGGCTTGATTAGGTTGGTAAATTTTTAAAGTTGTTTCATAGTTTTAATTTCTTGACTTAGATTTGATAATAATTTCTTCATTTGATGTGGATTAATAATATTTCCTTATTAGCTGAGATGCGGCGAAGTTTAGGTTATGTTGATTATTAGGCTGTAGTAGAAAGATGCTGGTATGCAAAGATATGATTTGATGGGTAGGCTGTGATTATGAAGAAGTTTGATAATTGATGTAATTCACAACGTAGCTTCCAGTTAATTCAAAATGATTTCTTAAGCCCCCATCTAAATTTGATTCGGTGTCCTTCAAGGTTCCATTCCAATTTGCAACTATCCGTTTTATTAAAACTTGGCTTAAAACGAATGTGCCGGTGGTGTAAATCAATTCTTACAAACGTATTTCCTCTTTGTCGGCCGGTAACATGCAGTTTGATCTTTTTAAACCTGACATGCCGGTGGTGTCTGTGGGTTTTTTCAAATAATCCTTTCCTTTGTTGCATGCCGGTGTACAGTCTGTTTGATTTCAACCGGACATGACTGCGGTGATTGTAGGTCCTTCCTGATACCGTCTTCCTTTTTTCTTGCATGCTGGTAGGAAGCTTGATGTACGATTTTAGCCTAACATGACGGCGGTAGTTGTAGGTTCTCCTAGATATTCTTCTTCTTTCTTGAATTGTTTTGCTGCTTGTGTGTGGTCTTGACTTTATGCGGATTTTAATTGTTCTAATCTTGTTTTCTGATTGTTTTTGATGGATACTGATTTGATGTGTTGCAGGTGCTGTCCTTGGTGGATGGGAGATACGTGCGGTCGGCGGTCCGGGCTGCTCTTCCACTCGGCGGGCAACGTCCTTGGATTCCTGGTGTCCGGCGCGCGGTGGTACGGGATGTCCCTCTATGCCCTGGATGACGTCCTCAGCTTGGCGGGCGATGTCGTCCGGTCCCTCTCGGCGTTCTGCAGGGTGCGGCGCGACTTCAGCCTTGACATTTTCGGTAGGTTGGTCTTCCATACATGTATCACGTCCGCTTGCTTGTTTGACTTCCTTTATTTGGTCGTAGTTCTTATTTATATTGTTTAGTGTTTCGTTCAGTTGTTTCCTTTCTTTGATCATATCATTCAATGCTTCCAGGATGAGACTCATCTGTAACACGGAAGGGGTGGGTGTGTGGTCTTCGGATGGCGGCAATGGTTCTATGACATGAGATGCGGGCGTCTGGACCTCTGGAACGGCAATGCATGGGCGTTTATCCCGCGCGACATCTTCCGTCCTTGAAGTCGCCGATGTGGGTTCCAGGATGCGGTGTGGTACTTCCATAATTTATTGGATGATGTGAAGGTGCAAGTGCGTTGAAACGACCACAAACATGTGAGGTTATGTGAAACGATTATAAGTGAATGATCAGAAATTGAAATAGTGTAAAAAAAAAAAAAAATTTGTTGAAGTGAAGGAATACAAAAGTGTGCTTCAATAATATGTTCAGTGATGAAATGAATCAAGTTAGCAATATCGTTAACATAAAAATGATAATAACACACAGGATACAATGGACACTTATGCGGTAACGAAGGTACGTCTCTTATAATTTATTACTTTTATTATTATAAATATTTTACTCTTATAATTTCTTGCCGCAATTATATATATAGGGCTAGTATTCTTCGCAAAATTTTATATAAAAGCAGTGATGCTCTGCTTGAATTCCACAATATATCCGTGATTTAATTTTACTTCCCTCTTTATGCTTTAAAAATTTAAAAAAAATATAAATGACTTCAATCCTCTTTTCCATAAATTTTTTATAAATTGTTTTGGTGTAGACCTAATACTCTTAAATAGTATGACCTTTCTTATGGTATTTCTTATACCTATGACTTATAATATGACCAATTTTCGAATAACACAATAATAAAATTCTGAGTTCGATTCTTTCTCTAAAAATTCATCAATCGATAAATTTCTTTTCTGTTCAAAAATTGGGTATGGCACGTTTTGCTGTTTTGTATAACAGTGAACAGTTAATATTAAAATTGAAGAAATTCACAACCATGAATTTTTCAAAAAATTTTCCCGTTGTCAGCGCTATAGTATACTGAGCAACTAAATAATCCTCGTAGTCGATTATCCACCTCTTCAATGCCTATCACTGTTGGGCGCCAAATCATGTGGAGCGTGATTTGAAGGCTTCACACATGTAGGGTGAATCTTGTACTGAGTCAATGGTGTAGCGGCTATAAATTTTGTAATTGCGTGCGTGGACGCTGAATGTACACCAGACTGATTGATTCACTACAAGATTCAATACAATTGTCGGAATCGCGGGAGGCCTAAACGCTCGCTCACCCTTGATTCTTCTAATGACAAATTGTATAGTGATGAAATTTTTATAAGTAGTGTAGCGATCGCTAAACACTGAAGACGGATACCTTAAAATTATTACCTGTGAAGAATGAGCATACAAAATCATACAGGTCGAGCAAAAATCCCGATGTAGATAATTTACGGGACTGCGTCTCTAATAAGTTCTGAAGGATTAAAATACGGTATTTGGACCAAATATCGTTCAGAATATATTTCGAGAACAGAGTCTTGTCGGGTTTTAAGCTCTATTGTAGGAATTTATATGATCTATGGCTGCCACTGCTGTACAATTGATGCGTTCGCTCCAAAGTCGAGGTAGGTAACAGATAAAAGCTGATATATGAGCAGGTAAGGACAAAGAATAAATATCTCGATCTGACCCCACTCGCTACATCCACTTAGACCTGTTCCAATATCCAGCTCAATTCAATTATTTCAATGATCGTATTCGATCGGTTCTTGATGATATAGAACGTATCAGACACAATAATTGACAGGCTTAAGAAATAATCGAACTCAGAAAGCGAATTAACAAAACTGAAATATATTACAATAAAATATGTAATCATACAGTGCAGGTTCAGAATTTGATTCACAGGTTGATAATAATTTAGCATTAACAGAATAGTTAAAAAATTTCTTGTGCTTGCATGATACCATGCGTGATTCAACAGAATTTTACGATTGATAAAATTGAACAATTTTGAAAGGATAGTGAAAAAAAGGAATTATAAAATATTTTTAAAAAATGTTCGGGGTCGTGGTTCAGGCAGCGGAGGATAGTTAATCAACTACAAATTCTTATAAATTCAATATGAATAAATTCTAGACTCTTAAATGCTAAAGCGCTTGTCGGCGTGGCCAATAATTTAACGAAGAAAAATTTATGTTTTTCTGCACTGAAATATTTTCGAAGCGTAGATTGGGGCCCCTTATGACTTATAACTCACGTGAAATTCCTTGGTAGTCGTGGTTTTCTTCTTTAGATCAAAAATCGTTTGATCGGCGGCAATCCAGGCTTCGGTTTCAGCACGTGGGGAATTTTAATTTAAATATCTCCTTCACCGAATTAATTAAGGGATAATTTACTTTAAGCTTTTAAATTTATCGATTGATGAGAACAGAAATTTACGAATAACAAATAAATTGGCCTAAAATATCGGCTCACAAATAGAACATTTAAAATCGAACAAGAAATTTTCACAAATAGGTCTTTGGTAACTATAAAAAAGAGATCTACATGGTGAGGATTTCAAAAGGGAAGTGCTGCTCTTTTCTCTAAGCTTTTAGGCTAGACCTTGCTTCTCAGAATCTCAATGTAATAATTTGCATAAAAATTTGCCATTGGTAGAACGCTTGTGACGTAAACATGACGTCAGTGGCAAGTAGTAGAATACAATTCCTTTAATTACAATAATAATTTAATTTATGTAATTCTTAAAACTGCTTAATCTTATAGACATAGTTTCTCTCATACAATGTACATGTGCTAGTGTAACTGATAAGGCAGGGTTGGTGTCTGATAATAGATTAACATGTGTTGCTTTCAAACGATCACCGTCTTGGTGCTATTTCTATGCACTGTGATTGGCTTAGACCTGCCATAGAGATTTAATTACCATGTGGTTCAGTTGAATTAAATTATTAATAAATTAATATTCTTGTACAATTTTTATTAGGTTTGAGATTATTATAATTAATTTCTGCCGTTTTATCAATAATATAATTTCATGCTATGACCTATTTAGTTACAATAAGACCTGACGTATAATATAATTTCTTAAATAATAAATAATTTCAACAATAATACATACATTTTATTTTTTATTTTGAAATTCTTGATCCTTTATTGATAGTTTTATAATTTTTAGGAATGATATTTTACCTTGCATGAAAACCGGCATGACATTTGACAATGCTTTGAATCAGTCAGCTGCGTTCGAACTGTTTTAAAAACATCTGATCGATGGTAAACAAAGTGTAACCTCAAAATCAGTGAGCGATTCATAAATAATTTGTGCTTTATTTGCAAAATAATTATAATTTTATTGAATAATTTTCCTAGAAAAATATTCAGTACAGAACGGTACTCTTATCAAATATACAGTTACTGATAAGTAAGTGTTATCGCTCGGTCGCTAACTATTCCTTTAGCAAATTCCTTCATTTTAAAAGGTAATCACAGTTTTTCTCTCTTTTCATGAGATCTATTTGAAAAATTCATCACAATATTAAAAATCCTTATCCCTAACCCCTGTGCCAAAGGTGGAATACCACATCATTTTGTTAATAAGTTGACCTGCCTTGTCTGCTTTGAGAATTTCACACTCAACACTTGAGCTGCTATTACAATTGATGGAAATCATAAAATGATGAAATAATACATCAAATTGAAGATAATTGAATGCTCTACATATCATCGGTCACTACATATTTTTTCGATCCATTGTTGTTGAATAATAAGCCTTGAAAGTTGAAAAAGCTGGAAGAAAAACAGTCTTTTCAAAGATTTTAAACTTTTAAAAGTGAATATCTCGAAAACTAAAAGAGATATCACAAAACTCTAGTTAACAAAACTTGTAGGAAATCAATTTATCTAGCTTCTGTTTTGCTAAGTCAGTCAGGTCACTGAAATGCATTGTCTCCAATATACATGTGTGTAAGCCAGAAATGAAAAAAAAAACAACTTTTAAACCATCCTCAGCACAAGGGGTAGGGATGAGAACTTTTGATATGTTTACCTTCTAAGTAGTCCAAACCAAGCTGCGAAGTGAAATATTGTGTTCCAAAACTTCCCTCCAAATTCCCCTGTCAATAATTGATCTATTGTTGTTATACTGAAGATTGTACACTCAACACTATAACGGCTGTAACAATCGAAGGGAGATGCGTAAAATAATACATGAAATTGAAGAGAATAATTATGATGCTCTATGAGCTCATGATTAGCACGGACTTTTTCAGTCAATCTTTGAAAAGTTATAAGGCAAAACATGAAAAAATCGGAGCCGAAAGGGTTTTTCTTAAAATGTGACACCTTCGAGAGCACCTAGAAAACTAGAAGAGATATGGGAAAATGTTTCAAATGAAACTTGTAGGCTAATTTGTAAGCCTAAATTTTTTATTCCACAAAAATTTCCGAAAGACGCATATTGTTCGAGATATGTGTAGAAAACAAAATACGGTACTTTCAAACCACCCCCACCCCTTTAGCACAGGGGACTTTTGATTTTTTTATCCCCTTACTATCCTTAAAATAGCTGCGGGCACAAAAATTGTGTTCCAAACTTTTCCTTCTATACCTTTTTTGAGCATTCGTTGCCTGGACTAATAATGGTTACCATATAAACATTATTGTAACATTATGTACTGAACTGAATGGCTTTCTAGGAAATCTATTGCCGTTTTCAAATAAAGGTCAACTTGGATAATGAGCATGGATATGATAGCCTACATATTTATTTGTGAAACACCATCAACATTGATATTTGAATTAGATAACATGATTTTTTCAATGAAAGGATATGATCATTAATCAAGATCTTGGGATTTAATACATTTTTACCTTAGCATTTGCTATTCGCACGTCATTATCATCTCTCCATACAACCCTATCATTGTATCGTTTACGGTTTAAGAATTTACACTCAACACTATAACGGCTGCAACAATCGCAGAGAGATGCGTAGAATAATGAAAAAATACATGAAATTGAGGAGAATATGATGCTCATGATTAGCACGGATTTTTTCAATCAATCTTAAAAAAGTTATAAGGCCAAAATGATGAAAAATCGGAACCGGAAGGGTTTTTCTTCAAAATGTGACATCTTCGAGAGCTCATTGACCGAACGTAGTGAGGTCTATTGTTTTAGCTCGAATTTTCTTTCGTCTGTCAGTAACGCATTTACGGCCAAACGCGTTGATAGAACTCGAGATTTGGCAGAAATATTCCGTTTTCATCTGTGCTTCGATATACACAAGCTTTTTTGAAATTTTGCATTTTAAGGATAATATGAAAGTAAAAGGAATTCCTCCTTACTCCGATATCACTAAATAAATAAATATATATTGTGAAGCTGTATTTTACTCGCCTCACATATGTAGGATGAATCCTGTACTGGATCAATGGTGTAGAGGCTATAAATTTTGCAATGCGTGTGTGGACGCTGAGTGTACACCAGACTGATTGACTCACTACAAGATTCAATACAATTGTCGGAATCGCGGGAGGCCTAAACGCTCGCTCACCCTTGATTCTTCTAAGGACAGATTGTATAATGATGAAATTTTTTATAAGCAGTGTAGCGATCGCTAAACACTGAATACGGATACCTTAAAATTATTACCTGTGAAGAATGAGCATATAAAATCATACAGGTCGAGCAAAAATCCCGATGTAGATAATTTACGGGACTGCGTCTCTAATAAGTTCTGAAGGATTAAAATACGGTATTTGGACCAAATATCGTTCAGAATATACTTCGAGAACAGAGTCTTGTCGGGTTTTAAGCTCTATTGTAGGAATTTATATGATCTCTGGCTGCATCTGCTGTACAATTGATGTGTTCGCTCCTAAGTCGAGGTTGGTAACAGATAAAAGCTGATATATGAGCAGGTAAGGACAAAGAATAAATATCTCGATCTGACCCCACTCGCTACATCCACTTAGACCTGTTCCAATATCCAGCTTAATTCAGTTATTTCAATGATCGTATTCGATCGGTTCTTGATGATATAGAACGTATCAGACACAATAATTGACAGGCTTAAGAAATAATCGAACTCAGAAAACGAATTAACAAAACTGGAATATATTATAATAAAATATATGATCATACAGTGCAGATTCAGAATTTGATTTACAGATCGATAATAATTTAGCATTGACAAAAGGAGTTAAAAATGTTCTTGTGCTTGCATGATACCATGCGTGATTCGACAGAATTTTACAATTGATAAAATTTAACAGTTTTGAAAAAATAGTGAAAATAAATTATAAAATATTTTTAAAAAAGTTTGCTCGGGGTCGTGGTTCTGGCAGCGGAGGATAGCTAATCAAACTACAAATTCTTAGAAATTCTATATGGATAAATTCTAGGCTCTTAAATGCTAAAGCGCTTGTCGGCGTGGCCAATAATTTTAACGAAGAAAATTTTATGTTTTTCTGCACTGAAATATTTTCGAAGCGTAGATTGGGGCCCCTTTTAACTTATAACTCACGTGAATTTTCCTTGGCGGACGTGGTTTTCTTCTTTAGATCAAAAATCGTTTGATCGGCAGCGGATCCAGGCTTCAGTTTCAGCACGTGGGGAATTTTTAATTTAATATTTCCTTCACCAAATTAATTAAGGGATAATTTACTTTAAACTTTTAAATTTATCGATTGATGAAAAATAAATTTACAAATAACAAATAGATTGGCCTAAAATATCGGCTCACAAATAGAACATATAAAATCGAACAAGAAATTTTTACGAATAGGTCTTGGTAACTATAAAGAGATCTGAACGGTGAGGATTTCAAAAGGGAAGTGCTGTCTTTTCTCTCAGCTTCTTGGCTAGACCTTTCTTCTGAGAATCTCGATGTAATAATTTGCATGAAAATTTGCCACTGGTAGAACGATTGTGACGTAGACGTGACGTCAGTGGCAGGCAGTAGAATATAATTCCTTTAATTACAATAATAATTCAATTTATATAATTCTTAAAACTGCTTAATCTTCTAGACATAGTTCCTCTCATACAATGTACATGTGCTAGCGTATATGATAAGGCGGGTTTGTTGTCTGATAGTAGATTAGCATGTGTTGCTTTCAAACGATCACCTTTTTGGTGCTATTTCTATGCACTATGATTGGCTTAGGCTTGCCAAAGAGATTTAATTACCATGTGGTTCAGTTGAATGAATCATTAATAAATTAATATTCTTATACAAATTTTATTATGTTTGAGACTGTTATAAGTAATTTCTGCCGTTTTATCAATAATATACTGTTCATGCTATGACCTAGTTAGTTACAATAAGACCTGACATATAATATAATTTCTTAAATAATAAATAATTTCAACGATAATACATACATTTTACTTTTTTATTCGAAATTCTTGGTCCTTTATTGATAGTTTTATAATTTTTAGAAATGGTATTATATCTTGCGTGAAGCCAGCATGACATTTGACAATACTTTGAATCAGTCAGCTGCGTTCGAACTGTTTTAAAAACATCTGATCGGTAGTAAACAAAGTGTAACCTCAAATTCAATGAGCAATTCGTAAATAATTTGTGCTTTATTTGCAGAATAATTATAATTTTATTGAATAATTTTTCTAGAAAATATTCGGTACAGAACGGTACTCTTATCTAATATACAGTTACTGATAAGTAAGCTTTATCGCTCGGTCGCTAACTATTCCTTCAGCAAATTCTTTCATTTTAAAAGGTAATCACAATTTTCTCTCTTCTCATGAGGTCTATTTAAAAAATTCATCACAATATATATATATATATATATATATATATATATATATATATATATATATATATATAATCTACTCTGAAGATAGGATTAATCAGACTATAGAATTATTCGTAATCAATCAACTGCCAAGTGATTACACAGATGTTGAGAAGCCAGTCTACTTCAGTATTTCTAAAGGTCTATTATAGTTTCAATCAAATATCTCGGGAACTGTTGAGGAAATCAAGAAATTCCACAAAACAAAAAGTGTAGAGAATTTATCACGCTTTATCTTGGTTTAGTTATGTCGGTTCAACTCTTTGTTTTCAAGACATGAGCGTGGAAGCAAAAGGTTGAAAATGCAACTTTTAAACCACCCTCATCCCCTTAGCACATGAGTTACGAATGGGGACTTTTTATATGTTCTCCTCCTAACTAGTCTCAACAAAGCTGCAGAGTCAAAAATTGTGTTCAAAACATTTCCTTCAAATTCCTTTGTCAATTGGTCTATTTTTGCTAAACTGGAGTTTTCACACTCAACACTAAAGCTGCTGCAACAGTGTTGTAGGGAAATGCGTAAAAGTGTGAAATTATACATCAAATTGAAGAGAATTCAATGCTCAATAAGCTAATGATCAGTATGGATTTTTCTCATCGATTTTTAAAAAGTTATAAGAGCAAAAATAGAAAAAAATTGGAGGCAAACGTGTTTTTTTCAAAATGTCACACCTTTAAGAGCGGATATCTCGGAAACTGGAGAAGATATGGAAAATGTTCAGGAATGAATATTGTAGGAAATTATGTAAGCTTCAATTTTGTATATAACAGACTATACAACTCTTTGTGTATAAGATACATAGTGTCCATAAGATACATAGTTTCGTGTTATATGCGAGAAACCAAAAAATGGTACCTTTGAACCACCCCCATCCCCTTAGCACAAGGGGTAGGGGTGGGGACTTTTGATATGTTTACCTCCTTACTACCCTAAACAGAACTGTGGGGTCAAAAATTGTCTTCCAAACTTTTCCCTCTATACCCTCTTTTGAGCATTCATTGCCTGGACTATAATTCTTGAGGAAGGCAAAAAATCGAACGTCCAAAAATCGATGTGAGTGTAACTGGCGTAAAACGTTGTTATCTCTAAATGTTACTTTTACTTATGTTGAATGACATTATAATTATATTTATCTATCATTTTTCCAACAGATGATGATGATGGGGAAGATATAATTTCTATAATGACTAAACCAATAGTGAAGTATTTAGATTGAGGGAAACTGTTGAGATTGAATAATAGACAAATATCAATTGAAGACGCCTTTATTGATATGAATTCAATTAGGAACACTCATATTTGAAAATTATTGTTATAGGAAGAAGAATAAAGAGTATCTTCTCTATCTTAATTATTAGTAGGCTAATGCTTGAGGATATGCTGGTTCTGCACCAAAATTAGGTCCATAGTATCCAGCTGACCCTGGAGCAACTACTGCTCCATAGTATTCACCTGGCACTGAAGCTACTGGTCCATATGGCCCTCCTTCTCCATTGTATCCAAAAGATGAGGCGCCATATCCGAAATATGACCTTTTCGTGTCATATCCGGTAGTGCGTACGGTGTCGTGTCCGCCCAAACCATTGGGATAAGTGTAGCTGCCAGAGTCGTATAATCTTAATGAGGGGCTGTAGCGGAGAGTACCAGGACCAGTTTGGAATGGTGAACCGGCCCAAGGGGGAGACACCTTACTATAACCTCGTCCAAAGGGATAGTATCCTTGACCATATCGATATCCGAGTGAAGCAGGTCCATATCCAGCTCCAGCTGGACCAAATCCTTGATCAAATCCTGTACCATCATATGCTGCAGGACCATAATAAAGTGCCTGTGCACTGCTCTCTTGAGCTGGCAGAAGAGTTGCCAATGCCAAGATAACGAACGCCTGCAAAAACACAACAATTCAATTAAAACTTGATCAACCAAAAAGGATCAAAACGGATTCCATTTATACATAGTATTATTAAAGCCCCATTAAAATGTTAAAAGTTGACCTTGAATGATCATTACCTAACGGTAACCCATACACAGAGTTGGTGAAAATTATGGTAACAGCTTTATATTTATTTCAAAATTATAAATGACAGTCTATTTCCTTGGAGATCCTATTCATATGAAGAAGTAAATAATTTTTTGTAAAAAAAATTTTTTCTCACCATCTTGGACCCGTCATATTGAGTCCAACTTCACTTTTTTAAATGAGATACATGATTCCGATACATAATTTCAAGAGAAAATGGATGAGAGATATCCCTGTAACTTACTTTGAAACAAAGTGTTTCTACTTCAACAGAGATTTAAAAAATAAAATAATTAAATATATATTTATGTAATAGTACTCGTTAAAATAGGAATAATCCCAGTTTTGTGTTATGGTACATTTTATCCACATCTTATATCACACTTATGAGAATTTGTCTTCAGATTTGAGATCATTTTAATTATGCTCTTATATTATCAATGAAATAAAACAAAATATGTTGTATATTCTACTGGAATGGTTGTATTGCTACAAAACATGGGTTTCAATATTCGAAGCGATAAAGGTAGGCTGAGGTAAATATGATTGGGCCTATTATATTTTTTATATAAATTGGTTATGCCTATGACAAAAGGTCACTCTCGAGTGTTATCGGATGGGCACGTTAAATTGTCGGCCCCGGATGATTTATAACGACAATTATGTTGTTTAGTAGTACGGTATTCTAGATATTTCAATTCACGATAGTATGATGATAAAAATTGTTCTTTTTAGAACAATAATGAATTTTAAAGAAAAATAAATTATTCTTGGCCGTTTTATTCCACAGCAGTCCAGGCTCGCGGCAAACCAATTCACAACTATGACTAGGAGATGAGGGACTCCAGGCCTATCAAATGGAGAACAGATTAAACGCATATTGAGGATGGGAAACAATAATTATTGCCAAGCTGAGTTTTCTTTTATGAAATTGTTGAACATCATTACTGTAAACTTTGCGACGTATCTCGGTATACCAAGGTAATGTGATCTATCAATTTATATTGTCATTGGAATTCATAAAATACTTTACTAAACGAATATGGGTCCATTATAATTGAGAATAGTGTTATTTTCATGTGTGTAATATTTTGTGAAGTGCTCATCTATTTTTTTTATAATAAATTTAAAAAGTTGTATTGTGTTCGCTTGAATTATTCTTGAGTTCATTCCATTAGATGAGAATACTGAATAACTTGTAATAGAATTTCCTTATTGTTATTAATTATTAGCAATTAATGAATTAATCCAGCATTTTTGGAAAATCGTTGCTTGACAAAATTTCTTTGATTAAAAATGTCTTACCAGAAAACAAAACTCTGATGATTTCTATTAATCTTGATTAGTAGGCAATGATTACTGATCTTAGGCTACACAGGTACAATTCCTATAATAAGAAAGACTATACTGATAATAGTAAATTAACTATTAATTTTGCAACCTTTCTGGAACTCAGTTGAAGTTGAAATTTATTCATGGAGCTAAGATGGAGTTTTAATTGAGATTTATCAACAAGAAATGTCCAACAGTCATTGATCAACGTAACGATTGAAATAAATCGCATAATTGATTGAACAAAACATCATAGACAAGACAAACCCGATAAATAGGCCTACTACAAAATAACTGATAATAAAACATGCAAAAATACAGCAGTGATTAATACGAAAAGGTACAGTAAATGAATGGAAAGATGATAACGTGATTCAGTAATGAGAAATAGTGATGATAGGAAAAGTATCTGCCAAATCCAAGCAATCAACCATCTATAATATTTATATTTACCAAGTTAAGTCTGTGTCCCATTGTAGTAGATTTAGATGAAGAAGTAGGTCCACTGAATGATATTTTCCAACTGTTCCCCTTTGCTTAAATACTCATCAGCCATTCGTTCAGCTCGCTTTAGCGCTAGTTTTTGATATGTATGAAAAGAATTCTGAGTTGACCGAGACAAATTATTTTTACGCTCATTAGCACCCCTAAACTGGGAGTTGACATTAATTTGCATTCAATATGAATTGAGAATGCTATCAATATAATATACTCAATGTGGTACTATTATTAGAAAACTTTAAATTAACACAAAGCACATGCATATCAAATTCGTAAGTTACAATAATTGATTGTACATTCATCATTCATATACAATTTCAATATTGTAGCCTATACCATATCTGTATGAATATTTGAAAAGTGGAAATTTCCAGAGCCGGTGCTAGGTTTTACTTCCTATTTTATTAAATATTTCCTATTTTTGGACGCTATTCACCTCTATAGCTAACAGATTAATCATTTTTGGTCGTTCAGACACACAAATTATATCAATTATACACCAATTATATCTAGGCTACCAATATTTTGTCATTATTCATTCATGAAACACTCTAACCCTCACACTTGCTACGGCATCACAATCGAAAAAAAATCGAGAATATGTCAATATGAATACTAATATTCTATTCTGGAAAAGTAGAAAAAAACAAGAAAAAAGAGAATATTCGTAAATCCGTAAAATAATGGAATGATACATGAAATTGAAGAGAATACGATGTTTTATAAGCATCATGATCAGCACAGATTTTTCAATCAATCGTTGAAAACTTATAAGGCCAAAAAGATGAAAAAATCGGAGCTGGAAAAGTTTTCTTCAAAATGTGACATCTACGAGAGCTCATACCTAGCAAATTATGAGAGATATTGAAAAATGTTACAAACTTGTAGGCTAGTTTATGAGCTTTAATTTTGTATTCCAATAACATTTTCGAAGTCGAATATTTTTCGAGATATACCGTATGCAAAAAAACAAAATATGGTACATTCAAACCACCCACACCCCTTTAGCACAGGGGGTAGGAGTGAGGACTTTTGATATGTTCACCCCCTTACTATCCCTAAAAGAGCTATGGGGTCGAATATTGTGTTAGTCTTTCCCTCCATTTCCCCTTCCAAACCTTTCCCTCTATAATCTTTCGTTGACTGGACTACAAAGGGTTAAATTTGTGAGCTAAGTTACTGTAAATGTTTACTAAAGCTGCGTTTACACCAAAGAACAAAATGTTAATAACTTAATCCCTATAGATTCTATTACCTACATTGAACGTAACTTATCATACAAATGATGAACATATGTGTTTGTCAAGTTCCGTTCAATCTAATAGAATCTATAAGGATTAAGCTATTAACATTTTGTTAATTGTCTGGTGTAAATGCATCTTAACCCTTAAAAATGAGTTAATTTTGATAGTTTAGATTATTACTTAGTTTAGTACCTATTTACCTCATATGCGATGCTGTTTCCATAATTTTCATAACATATAACCAAGAATAGATGCAAAAGCTGTTGAGGTCAGGAATTGGAGGAGTGCTGCCATGGATGGAGTAGAACGGAGGCAAAACTTAGAGGAGGCCCCAAGATCTGCTTTGGATTGTCGAGCCAATGATGATGATGATGATAATAACCAAGAGCCGGTGAATATTAGAAAATTACAATAGTATTGTTAAATCAGAACACATTTCTGTCTTTTTCCTTGCTCACAAGCTTCATAGTTACAAGGTCTACAGTAGTATTTCTTTTCAGCCTATAATATTGCATGAATAATCAGTTTTCATCTTCATCATTTTATAGTTAGTATATAATATTATATTTCTGTATATTTCTTCTATTCTCATATTTTCCATCTCCTTTTTATTGAAAACTGTATCTTGTTGAAAATTATTATATTCTGTGAAGTAGGCAAAATGGGTTTCTACCTTTTGTTTCCATGAATAAATGAATAAATTCTTATTCAATGCATAACTCAATAAAATGGAGTACCGTACCAATATCCGTTAAATTAAATTTGTGACTGTTTATTTTTCGTCTTCCAAATGCAATAATTTAATTATTCTACCCTTATCCACTGAATTGACTGGATTTCTCTTTATAGGCCGACTTCAGAAGTAGTTTTGCAACTTTCTTCATTTCAACTGACCTTCAGGAAATACAAAAAAACCTTCAATTTAAAAAAACCAATGAAGAATTTCATGCTTTTTGTGAGAAAATAGTATGGAAACTTGAATTTTAAGAATGTTTTCGAAAGTCATGTTTCTTGATCGTGTATCTTGATTTGATGTGCATGGATTTTCTATTGATATTCAACTTTAATTGGAAATTCAAGAGGTTCCATGGCCAAGCCTACGGTTCAATACAAAGAAATCTAGAATATCACGTTCAATTCAACGGTATTAATAATATTTTTCAATAAAGAATTTCTCAAAACTCTCCTAATCTGGCATGATACGGATTAGATATGGGTGAAACTTGAATTTTTCCTCTATCACTGATGCTTTTGGGGGATCAGGGTGACGAATCAAGCTAGTATTTATAGAGTCCCAAGTCAGATATATCATCACACTTCTTCTGTGGAGAATCATCAGCTTGTTCGCCTCTAGAAGCTCTACTACTTCCTCAAGATGACTTCGAAACTATTCTTCGTAAGTTTCCAATTTAATCTGTCATTTTTCAAAACAATATTATGTTCATTTTAAATTTTAAATTAAATGTATATTGAATACCAAGGTACCTAGAATACAGGTACATTGTTGGATACTGTATTATATTATTCGTCTATAGGCTACAGCAGTGATGAAATTTGAAGAATTGGAAATAGTAAAAAGATTGTTTCCAAATGAAACCACATGAAAACTCCCACATTGACTTGAAAATAATTATATTGACTTTAGGTACATTCAGGTCTTACATGAATTAAAACTTAAAATAGTAGAGAGTTTGTTTGCTGAAGGCTGTGTGCATTAATAGAATAATTTATTCACAGATGTATTTCGAATTATCATCAATAAAAAATTAATATTCCACTTGCGGTATCAAAACAGTGCTCAGCTATAAAAATGTGAGT
Organism: Nilaparvata lugens; assembly: GCF_014356525.2. Taxonomy (NCBI): domain Eukaryota; kingdom Metazoa; phylum Arthropoda; class Insecta; order Hemiptera; family Delphacidae; genus Nilaparvata; species Nilaparvata lugens. The sequence goes on along the minus strand of NC_052514.1, from coordinate 30,485,080 downwards.
ACTTCTTCTTCTCAACCTTTTCCTACTGAGGTGGGGTCGGCGTTTCGGGTCGGTCGCTTCCAGAAGTCTCGGTCGTGAGCTTCGTTTGATGTTAGTCCCTTCTCCACAAGATCTTGAGTGATACAATTTTTCCATTTCTTCCTAGGTCTTCCCCTCTTTCTAGTGCCTTCGACATTTCAAGTGGTCGATCTTTCCTCCCACATAATCGTCCTCCCTTCTCTCCACATGTTCACCAATTCATCCAGGCTGTATTCACTCGATGTGCTATTTCGTTGTCCAGTTCTCCGTCTTTATCTTTATGAGTACATAATTTGCGGTCTCTTGAAATATTTAGTAACTAACTAATTACAAGCATAGGTATCAGGTACGATACTCATCCATTATAACATAATAGATTGAGAACAAAAGTATAATGTATTACGTCTTCTAAATATAAAATAAATAATATGATGTATAATATATATCTTGAATAATATATTCAGATATGTATAAAGCCTATTAAATATATTTCATCTACACAGTGACAAAATTTTAATTAACTGATAGAATTTGAAATACGTAGCTATATAGCTAGGGTTACCAGACGTCAGGATTTCGTCCGGATAGTCTGTATTTGAAAAGCCTGTCCGGTTTGACGTCAGGATATGTGAAATGTCCGGATTTCACTTATAGGAACTGAAAATGTAGTCTAATTGGGGAACTATTTATTCTATTTATTTACAATGCAAATGACACTAATGTAATAACATTGAAAGATGAAATAATAAGGTAGTCCTTGTGCTACTTTTCTTCCAAATTTATAAGTGACTAAGTCCAAGATAAGGTTAGAATTTCACGTGTACAATTTTTATAAAATTTTAGTCCAAAATAAACATTAAAACTATAATAGTACCGGTATGATAGAATTTTAGCGTTCATCACTATTCCACCGTCCACTTAAGTTTTGAAAATGTTAAACCAGCATAGAGTTTCCCAACAACAGATGAAAAACAAGTATCTGCGATTTGTTCCAAAAGCAATATGTGTCCTATGTTCAAGAAAACAACATGAAAATTTCTACTCCAATCAATTTTTCATTCCATTATCTAATTGGAAAAATATCTTTGTTATTCTCACTTGCTGATAACAATAGCTTATAAATTAGTTTCAATCATTTATCTTCAAATGAATAATGTTTCTGAATTTAATTAACAGTTACCTAGTGTTTTGTTGAGATGTAGTGAATAATGATGAAATGATGTACATTGATTGGGGCTCAATTGATAACTCAAATAGAGATTAACACTGGGCATAGTAGAGAGATTGAATGGGTGGGCTTTGATTATAGAATATGGTTACACGATGAATTTTGATAAATATTTGCCGTCTGTGCCGTATTCTGTTTTTCAAAGAGTCAATGCTGCACTCGGAAAAACAACTAATGCATGAGTAAATTTTGATTTCTCATCAGATTTGAGCATACCTAACTTCTCCATTACAAAAACGATGTAGGCCCATCGAAATTATATTGTGACTTAATTGTTTCCCAGTACCTCAGATTGAGAAGAAGCAGTGAATTGATATGACATGATTTAGTTGGAAGTTGGTGTTTGATATGAGTGAGCATCACTGTTAGATTGTTTGTGTGTTTGTTGCAGGTTGTTGCTGCCTTGGCACTAGCAGTACTCCTGCCAGCACGGGAGAGTGATGCCCAGCTACTCCCCTACTCTTACTCATCTCCAGATGCATATTATGGTGCTGATGGATATGGTGCACCCGCATATCCTGTTTATGGTGCTGCACCCACATATGGATATGGATATACTGCACCCGCAAATGGATATGGATATCCTTCACCCGGATATGGATATACTGTGGAGAGAGGAGTTCAATGCAAATCTTATCAAAGATATTATCCAAATTATTCTTATGGATATGGGTATGGATATCCAGCATATGGATATGGGTATGGATATCCAGCATATGGATATGGATATGGAAATTCACCATACGGATATGGAAATCCAGCTTATGCAAATCCAGGATATGGATATCAAGCTTATCCAGCTTATGCAGGATATGCTGGAAATCCAGCAGGATATGGATTTGCAGCTTAGGCAAATCCAGGAATTAGATATGGGTATGCAAATGGTATTGGATATCCAGTAAATGAATATTAGCAACCATTTGCTCCTGCATATTAAGTAGCCATTGAAGATTTCATTAATTTAGCTTAAAAATTATTATCCACAGATTCTGAATATCATCATTCATTGTGGTAGTTCTCCTGTTGTAACTCAATTAATATGATCTGTCATCAATATAATAACTGCTGGAAAGTATATTGTATTTTATTTCAAATCTTGCTCCACACAATGGTATGATCATTTATTTGTAGTATATCCTTTCTCTTAAAAAGTGTACACATATTCAGTTAGAGGGCACACTGGAGACTACCAGAAAACCTCCAAATCTTGATATCCCCCCTGGCACTCCTGTGACACCCCAAACATTTTCGACACATTTCAATCAGCCTCGCACAGAAAATTCAATAGTAGCTTTTTTCGATCAGCTTCTGGAGATCAGTTAGTTTATATCCATAGTTAAATGTTGACCAAATTCAAAGGGCAACCCAGGAAAGGTCATTTTTGCCGAAAATATGAAGATTTCCAATATATGGAACATTTTCAGCCAACACTACTCGTTTCCTGTTAAAAGTGAAAACAGAATTTGTTGCGTAGCACATTGAAGGTCACAGGTAAAACTACATTCCTTGAAAATTCTACCCCCTGGCACCCCTACCTAGACATGTAGGTCAATATACACATGAGAAAGGGGATATGTAGTTCTGATTCTTCAATATATTGTTTGGATAAGTCCAGAACAAATTTTTTCATGCAAAATTTCCTTGTGCTAGATACAGAGTGGCCCTAAAATCCTCTTTTTCTGGTTCATTTTCCAGTTTTCAGCTATTTCCGCCAAATCCTGTAATCTAACAGAAAAATTCGCTCTTGCCTTTTTTTAGATCATGAAATATAATGATTGTAATGAAGTGACATCATTCCAAACCCTCTATCTTTGTCGAGGCGGTTCAAAATCATGCATCATGAGTCAAATTCGGTCAAAAAATAGTAAATTCATCCTTGAGTGTACTTCAACCAGTATTTCAATACACAAAAATAACCAATTTCTATATTCAAAGCTATGTATCCCGGTAACCCATTATTATAAATCATATTATTGCATCTTGAATTGCAGAATAGAATCTTCTCTTTCATTAAGTGAAGACGATTCATGCCAAATTATATCTTGTAATGATGCATGATTCGATCGTTGAAAAAAATTAAGAAATTGAAGATACTTTCCTCATATTAACTGTCTCGGCAGTGCTGTGATAGGAAGCCGTGTCTCAAGGATTGCTGGCCTGTGGTGCTGCATTCCATGTAATATCATATAATTATCAATAGAGTAGAGATTGTACAGAGAGCAATTCTCAAGGCGGGATTAAGAAAGAACAGAAAATATTTCCACAGCCATTCTATTTGGAGAATCAATAATTTTGTCTTTAAAAAAATTATACATCAAAGTTCTGTTAATAGGACATATACATACACAAGTATAAAAATTCCAATTCCATTTTCATTCCAATTGCTCACACCCATATTACTAGGTATGCTTCAAATGTCGGTGTTAGCAAAATCCAATAAACTGGATCTATTTTAAAAACCAAATTGCTTCTATATTTCACATATATTTTGTCTCATAACTTTCAACTTCCTTCCAACTAGAGTAATTCATTCAATGCTGCTTCTTCTTTAATTATGAAAAAACACTTCAAAAATCGGTTATTCGAGGTGGACAAAGAGTTTGCCATCTCGCTTATCATTGCTGAGGGAGGTCGGTCCCATTGACTTGCACTCCTCATCACTTTTCGTCTGCTGCTTGGAACATGCTATATATATTTTTTTATTTATAGTCATCCTCTTCAAACTTGAATGAATTAGATTTTTGGTTTGCCGTTTCTTTAAAGTTTCTGCATCTTCTATCAATCGTATCTTAATTTTTCTTATTTAGCCTTTCCACTGATTAATACCTGAGATTGAAAACCTTCATTTCCTTTTTATTTTTTTCCTAGAAAACTATTAATTTTTTCTCAACTCATGCTCACATACAGTATATATACACTATAAATAGTCCAAATAGGTTATGATCCATACACTTATGAATATTCAAGTGCAATAATTCCCAGTCCAAACATTTGAAAACAGAAAAGTTCGGATTTAGATTGTTTAAAAACCAAATTGATCAACAAAATAGCATTCACTAATCACTTGAAACTGTAAAATAATGATTAACTTTGAAAATGTTGATATACTTTAATTCAGAATGATATAGGCCTACTATGTTTGCTACAATAGTTGTTAATATAAATAAAAGAACAATGGATCTTGAATAGAATCATATCATTGGTCATGTCAACAAATTAGATATTAGATTATTGACAGATGACGAAATTATCAGCTGTTTTTCCTAGGATCCTTTCCATGTTCCTCAGCAAGTTTTTTTCAGGAATGAGAGCCTGTGCAATCGAATTTTCATATCAGGAACCTCCTATATTGCAAATTTCATTAAAATTGTTAGAACTATTTTCGAGATCCATTGGACATACATACATACATACATGGATAAATACAATATCGGGGCACCGATCATATCTTTATTTTATTTATTTATTGATACACAAAACACACTTATTTTAAATGATTAGGGAAGGACTAACAGTCACAGCCGAAAACTGAACTGTTTCTTCCCCGAATTTTGATGTATACACTATAAATAAGGTAGTCCAAAAAGTAGGTTATGTTCCATACACTTTTGAATTCAAGTCCAATTTACAGTTGTAATGTCACGTTTGGGGTACACATAAAATATATGCCCCACGTTGGTTGTGACATGTTATGTAACGCCGTATTAGGGTGTACATATGCCAGCTGGCTATAATCGGTAGAGCAAATGAGATCAAAGAATTTCTATGTTCACTCCTGCTGAAATGAAAATAACACAGTGTTCTTACCAGCTCTCCAAGGAGCTTATATAAAATTCTGCTATCAATTGCTGCAAGCTGCTGCCGTTTCATCAATCTGCAATTCTTACTACTGCCCTGGATGATTCTGCAATTATAGATGCTGAAGTGATAGACAAATATAAGGAATCTAAATATTGTGCAAGACAATAAATCATCGACACCAATCCAACTCGCTACCATCTGACAAAGGGGTCAGCAATGTGAGATAATACCTAGTGGGATCAAAGACGACACTCTATCAGAATTCCTAATAATTTCTATCAATTTATATTGCTGCTTCAACTTAATACTATGACTCTGTGTTTCAATCAGTCCAATTTCGATGATGATTCTGAGCAATTTAGATAAATCTTAAGAATGTAATATTTCGGAAGATTTGATAATCAATGCTGTATATCACTGATTTATCCAATACATTCGGTGAAGAATGAAGTAGAATGTGGTAGGTAGATATTTCTATGATTACATCAATAATGAAAAAAAATGTGCTAATACCAGAATGGTCATGCATGAAGATAGGGCTATAAATGAAAGGTACACCATTTAACAAATAAAACCATATATAATACAGAGATTCAACGGGCGATAATAAAACATGAAACAATCAATATAAAACAATATGAGAATATATGAAAGAAAAGTATCACAGTAGTAGCTCACTAAAATTTTACTAGGCTTACTCATATCAAATAATGAATCTTTTATTTTATTATTAGCATACAATATACAATCTATAGCATACATTTTTTTATTATAGAGGCTCAATCTCTCGACTTGCTTTTGCTTGTCAAATAAAATCTATAATTCTTGTAAAGCCATATTTGACCTACATATGCCCAGCCTGGCTGTCTGTCGGTAGAGCATGAGATATTTTAATATTTCTGACAATTTAATAAAAATAACATATGATTCTCACCAGCTCTTTGAGGAACTTATACCAAATTCTGCTATCAGCCACTGCAAACTGCTGCTGCTCTGTCAATCGTTAATTTTTACTGCTGCATTGACTAGTTCCGCAATAATTATAGATGTTGAAGAGGCTGTAATACTGCTTCGACTTGATACTAAGGTTTCATTGAATGAGTTGAACCATTTAAATAAATCTTGAGAACGTATTATTTCTGAAGATTTAATGATCGGTACTGTATATCGCTGATTTATCCAACTTATTTGATGAAGAATACAGTTGGTTGATAATTTTACTAATTTCTCAATAATGATAATAAAAAATACTAGTACAAGATTGGTCATGCAAGAAGACAGCATTAAAAATGAAAAGAACACCATTCAATCAATAAATATGTAATTACAATAAAAATCAATGAGCAGAAAATAATATATGAAACAGTAAAAGCAAAAAACAACATGAGAAATACACAAGAAAAATATCACAGCTCGCTCAATTAAAATTCTTATTCTGCTCAATAGCATCAATTAACAACTTTCATGATTTTAATATCAGCATACATTCTACAGATTCCTATAGCTCAATGATTTGACTCGCTTCTGCTTATCAAATTAGAATTTTATATTCCAAATTCTCAATAATATAAAATAATTCAATAATAATTGATACTTTAAATATAAAATCTCAAGGCATAGGTTCAGCCATCAGTGGAAATTAGATAAATAATATATCTTGTGAACTTGAGCTTCTATAAATCTTATTATGCAAATAATAATACTGATATTTATGTACATTGCCGTGCTACCAATTTTTCCTTAAACGGTTGGAATAGCATTTAACACCTATCAACCTAAGGATAGTTGTCGGTTCCAATGAAATAGATTCTTGATAAACTGTGAACGGATCTATTGCCTATGAATGAGAAATCCAGTTTTCAGAGCAAATTAACTTATAATCTTCAGATGAAATTACACAAATACACAAAGAAACATATGTCTTAAGCCTAATTATTTCAGAGTTATTACGAACTAAAATACTTATCTAGTTTACAGTTGAAACACAGTGGCTATTGGCTTGAAAATACAAACCGCTATTTAATAATAAACTAGTACACAATAAACTTGTATAAAACTCAATTTAAAACATTAATAAATTCACTTAAACTGACAATAAGTCAGAGCACAAAATTACACAAACAACAGCCAGCCATGTTTTTTGAAGAAGAAGGAACAGGAAAAGACACAAGTTGCAAGTCACGAAGCCAACGCCTAGTTCAGTATCGATTTTTACAGACACGTCACCAAAAAATTATAATTTACAAGTTTAGAATTCACATTCTACATCTGTTCTCAATAAAACTTTATTTTGAAAATGTTATTTTAAATTTTTATATATATCTCGATTTAAATAAACCATTTATCCAGTAATTTGTTAACCCTGCCTCGGTGACACCATGGAACAATGCAACAAACATTCACGATAATAAATTCTCCGTCAAAAAATTTGTCCGTCTATTGATAACTCTGACATTTACTATAAAGTTCCATAGGTCTCGAATTGAAGATTTGATTCCAATGTGAGAAGAAAAATGTAATATTACAAATACCCCCCTCTTGACATAAAAAATTTTACTGTTTGAAAAATTTAAAGAAAAAAATTTACATTGACCCTAATGAAAATTGTTGAAATTTAAATTTGAGAACAGTAACAATTTTTTCTAGAAAAACAATACATGTCACCCTATAATTGAAAATTATTATAAAAATTCATCAATAGCGTTTGTTATATGTTTCCAAACAATATTTCAAAATATAGAATATCAATATTACTTTTGATTTAGCTTTATAATTTAAAGAAAAATATCTCAACAGAAAGTTTAATATGTAAAGAATAGTTTTTTTTTTTTTTGAAATTGCACATAAATTTAATAGATAGAAAAATTCAATTTTTATTGCATAAAAAAAAAATTTAGTATGTTGAATGAAAAATTTATTATTATTATTTTTTTTTTTTTTTTTTTTTTAATGAATTGATGAATTGTTACATTTAATTTTCACATAAAATTTCAATAAATCAAAAAATGTTCATTTCTTTCACTATTGACGCAGTTGATTTTATTGATGCACATTTTGGAAAACAGTCCGTTAAGGCACTCAGTATGATTTTCAGTTAAGTGTGACTCCAATGTGATGACGTTAAGTGTTGGGCTGATCTGGATGCACGTAGTGTTGGGCTGATACTTGTAGTCGACTGCTGCATACCAAACTCGATACAGGTGACATCTCAGTTAGCATTGCTTCATGTTTGTAGTAGACGGCTGCATTCCAAACTCGATACAGAGTCACATAAATTTTGTATCATATTTGTAATTATACAATGTACATTTCAGGCTTGAAATGACAATGTAATTCGTTTTTTGGAAAAGAGATAGACGCTGCATACAGGATTAATTTAGGTGAGGATTAATTTAGGTAAGGTTTGGTTTTTTGATATTTTCAGCTTTCAAGGTTTAGAGTTCTGCATACAGGAATAATTTAGGAGAGGATTTTTTGAATCAATTCTTTCATGATACTGTGACTGTTCTTCTGAATTCAAAGTTGTGAATGTGAACATGGATGGCAATTACCTCCAGGTAATGCAGTAGTGTTGAAGTTTGAGATACAGAGTCAGCAATAAGCATTGGCATTGCTATTGGCATATGCTTTGGTGTTGGCATTGGCATCGGCGTTGATATTGGCATTGGCGCAGGCATTGGCATTGGCGCAGGCATTGGCATTAGCATTGGCGCAGATTTTGGCATTGGCGCAGGCATTGACGTAGCTATTGGCATTGGCGCAGGCATTGATATCAGCACAGGCATCGGCGTTGATTTTGGTGTTGGCATCAGCATTGGCGCAGGCATTGGCGTAGCTATTGGCATTGGTGCAGCATTGGCGCAGATTTTGGCATTTTGGCGTAGTTATTAGTGTTGATATTGGCGTAGTTATTAGTGTAGGCATCAGCATTGGCACGGATTTTGGCATCAGCATTGGCACAGACATTGATATCAGCACAGGCATCGGCGTTGATTTTGGTGTTGGCATCAGCATTGGCGCAGGCATTGGCGTAGCTATTGGCATTGGTGCAGCATTGGCGCAGATTTTGGCATTTTGGCGTAGTTATTAGTGTTGATATTGGCGTAGTTATTAGTGTAGGCATCAGCATTGGCACGGATTTTGGCATCAGCATTGGCGCAGATATTGGCTTCGGCGCAGGCATCGGCGTAGATATTGGCGTTGGCATCAGCACAGGCATCGGCGTAGATTTTGGCGTAGTTATTGGTGTTGATATTGGTGTTGACATTGGCGTAGTTATTGGTGTAGGCCGCAGCGTAGATTTAGGCGTAGATATTGGCGTAGTTATGTCACACTAGTTTGAAAATCACCCAAATGTTCTTAACACTCTTCATGGCGTTCACTTGTTGCTGATTTCGAGATTCACATGATAACTATTTCAATGTTAATGTCTGTGCTGTACCTGTTGTCTTAAAATGCTTATAAACTAAAAAGAAAAACTTGATTAGGCTATCAATACAATCTAATACACATGAAAATTATTTTTAAGTATTTATGAAATTGAAATTTGTTAACATCTTATTATACAGTCAGCAATACATAAATTGTGAAATATGGACATATCAATGATAAATTTAAAAAAATTCATTTTCATCTATTCACTGTTCAAATATCAAAATTTTAATCCATTCTTCAAAATAGAAATAGAATTTCATAACACCCTGTATCATTATCAAAATTGTAAAAAAACATCAGATTATCACAACAAAATTTAATTTCAATACATATTTCAATAATTTCAGACAATTGGTCTTCTATTCACAATCATTTCATAATATATCTGCATTTCATTATCATTTAATATAACATTTCATTTATAGCATGTTCATTTCACATTTATGATTTATCATTCAGGGTTTCAAAATTATTTAGTTTTAATTTTGTTCAAAAATTGTATAAAAAGCAAATTATTTAATATTATTAATCATCGTTTGTTGGATACTACAGTTTATTTCGACTTTTCAATGTTCTAAACACAAACTACATTTCATGACAAAACTTTACTATCAATCATTAAACAAGAAATCATTCAAAACATTATCACGTACACCCTGAGTAGCTTCAGAGGTGGGTGATTGATACCCAGGTGTTGCTCCTGGATGACTTCGCTCAGTCGTAATGTGGGCGGGGAAAGGAGGCAAGTCGAAGTTCTTCTTCCTTCTTCTTTGATCCTCAGCTGGCGTGAACAGCACCTCCTGGTGCTTCTGACGGCGTGAAGGTCGCTCTCTTCTCTGATGACACCACTTTGATGTAATTTTGTATCGGCCTTACGGCCTCGGTTCCGCTCCAGTGGAGTAGGAAAAGGAAGGACAGAAAGGATAGGGACGGCAGACAACGGTCCGCTGTGCCCTGGGGAGAAGGAAGAATAGGGACGGCAGACAACGGTCCGCTGTGCCCTGGGGAGGAGGAAGAATAGGGACGGCAGACAACGGTCCGCTGTGCCCTGGGGAGAAGGAAGAATAGGGACGGCAGACAACGGTCCGCTGTGCCCTGGGGGAATGGGAGGACAGGGACGGCAGACAACGGTCCGCTGTGCCCTAGGGAGATGGGAGGACAGGGACGGCAGACAACGGTCCGCTGTGCCCTGGGGGAATGGGAGGTCAGGGACGGCAGACAACGGTCCGCTGTGCCTGGGGAAATGGGAGGACAGGGACGGCAGACAACGGTCCGCTGTGCCCTAGGGAGATGGGAGGACAGGGACGGCAGACAACGGTCCGCTGTGCCCTGGGGGAATGGGAGGTCAGGGACGGCAGACAACGGTCCGCTGTGCCCTGGGGAAATGGGAGGACAGGGACGGCAGACAACGGTCCGCTGTGCCCTAGGGAGATGGGAGGTCAGGGACGGCAGACAACGGTCCGCTGTGCCCTGGGGAAATGGGAGGACAAGGACGGCAGACAACGGTCCGCTGTGCCCTAGGGAGATGGGAGGAAAGGGACGGCAGACAACGGTCCGCTGTGCCCTAGGGAGATGGGAGGACAGGGACGGCAGACAACGGTCCGCTGTGCCCTGGGGAAATGGGAGGACAGGGACGGCAGACAACGGTCCGCTGTGCCCTAGGGTGATGGGAGGTCAGGGACGGCAGACAACGGTCCGCTGTGCCCTAGGTAGATGGGAGGACAGGGACGGCAGACAACGGTCCGCTGTGCCCTAGGGAGATGGAAGGTTAGGGACGTACGGCAGCCAACGGGCCGCTGTACCAGGGCAGGAGGTCGGGGACGTACGGCAGCCAACGGGCCGCTGTACCAGGAGCAGGAAGGTTTGTGAGCGGAATGCTCTGGACTGGGGCTCGTCCGGCGTTTAAATACTCCCCCAAAGTGGAGGGGATGGAGTTGAGCCGCCGCCAGAGGCGGTGGAAATCGTCCTGATGCGCGGAAGATGGTGCGCCATCGGTACCTCCCTTATCTCCGCGGTCGGCTAGCATTGCTGATAGCCGAGCGTCTTTCTCCAATATTAATAATTATTTAGCAATATCTTCCGTCACAATTTTACTTTGTGACACCCCACTCCTACTTGGGGGGGGGGGGGTGTTCGGAGCCCTCTATGGCACCACCTTAAAAGGCGTGAGCCATCTAGGCATCACCTTAAGAGGTGTACACCTCTCAGGCATCACCTTTAGAGGTGTATGACACTCGCTATGAGCCTCATCTATACCTGGTCCACAGGTACATATTTACATCGTCCATTCGATAATCGGACTTTTATGCGTGGCTTGCCGGCCCGTTTGCGCTTGCCTGATGTTGTGTTGCGGTGGCACATCACTGGATCCATATTTCGAGAGGGGCCTTGTCTGGGTTCCTGGGACGGTGGGACTACTTCATTGGTAGTTGAAGACTGCGTTTGCTCTTCCACATCCATTTCAGTTGAGGAGGGTATTGACTCCTCCACATCCATGACAGTAGGGGGTGGTATTGACTCTTCCACATCCCTCTTGGATTCACCACTTGTGTTGGTGGCTGGAGCATGAATCGTGGCCTGGCGTTCAGAGTCAGTCATCTCATTCCTGTGATCCATGTTGTCCTGAGATTCGGATTGTACAGCTGATATTGTTGGGACTTTTGTTGTCCTACTCCCCGATAAGGGTGATCGCAACATAATTGGCTGTCTTGAAGGATTCAATTGGGGAGGATCCCACTCCACCTCTCTTGTGAATGTGTGAATATTCACTCTGTTTTTACGCATAAATTCCATGCCTAATAGCAGATCTTGTTCAAGTCCTTCCATTATAGATGCCACTAGTGGAACTGTGATTTGTTCTATGGTCACATTAGTAGTCACTTTCCCATTTAACGGGGTTGACCGTCCATCAGCTAATATCGCGCGGTGATGTGCTGGTTCTTTCCGTATCATCCCTATTTTTTGGAGGACTTCATAAACCTCACTACTCATATAATCAGCTTCAGCGCCACTATCTAGCAATGCCCGACACTTTTTACCTCCGATTGTCACAGTAATGAATAGTCTGTTGTCCCTTGATGACTCTTCAATCACAGGAATCCTGTGTGTCGTTCGCATCACTGCTGTCTTGTTCGGAGTTTTATTCTCCTTCTGCACATCACAGACACATATCAGTGCTCTCTTTCCGCTCCTTTTACATGGTGGAATATCGGGACAGTGTGATCTCCAGTGCCCCGGTCTCTTGTATTGCCCACACATGGGTTCAGACTCACTAAGAGATGGTCTGTTACTAGTAGGGGTTATAACTGTCTCAACCTTGAGCCTTGTAATCTTTTTCGTGTCCTCAATCATGTGAACTCTCAAATTCTGTCTATTCTGTTTCTCCTCTGCTTTTATTTGTTCATACTCCCTCGCGAATTTTTCCAATTCGTTGATACTATGAACATCTGATTGCCGAATATACAATTTGTACCGTGGGAGGAGATTCTTATACACTCTCTGTAATTTATTCTCGTCTGTAAAACCTCCTCGACGCCTCATGAGTGTCAGTACATCTTCGAGAAATTCGTCAAACGATTCACCTTCCTTTTGCTTCCTTGCCTGAATTAGATTCTCGAGGTCCTCCTCATAGGTAAGTGGGTAGTAGCGTGATCTGAAATCTGTCACAAAATTGTCCCATGATTTCCACTGGTCACGACGATTACGCATCCATAGAGTAGCTTTACCAACCAGTAATTCAGGCAGCGCGACTAGTAGCTGGTTGCCAGTGAGCCCATAGGCTTGTTGTAGCTCGTCTAGCCTTTCCAAGAAGCTGGGAGCATCTGATTGGCCGTCGAATGACAGTCTCCAGCTTCTTACCTTGTCACATACCGCCCCTGGGTCCATGAGGGGGTTTGTGTGAATATTGGTTCTAACCTCAGTATGGGTACCTGTCACCAAGTGTTTAGTTTCCCCACTGCTTCCGCTCATTATGCCGGGTCTTGGGCTGGGATAACGTACTGCCATCTTCTTATGTTGTTCTACTAACAACTTTCTCAACTCAGCAAGTGTTCCAGATGACACTATGCCCCAATCTTGTAGAAGATTGAATGCCTCATCCTTTTTCAATCTATAGATCCAGGAAACTCTGGGGTCAGCTATCACCTCGGGGTTTATGTCCTCGACCGACTGATCCTCTGTCAGCTGCTGGTGTTGAGCGTCTGAATCAGACTCTCCCTGTTCACTCATGATTCTTACTTCGTTGCCTCGTGCCCCAAGTGCGGGCGCCAATCTATCACGTACACCCTGAGTAGCTTCAGAGGTGGGTGATTGATACCCAGGTGTTGCTCCTGGATGACTTCGCTCAGTCGTAATGTGGGCGGGGAAAGGAGGCAAGTCGAAGTTCTTCTTCCTTCTTCTTTGATCCTCAGCTGGCGTGAACAGCACCTCCTGGTGCTTCTGACGGCGTGAAGGTCGCTCTCTTCTCTGATGACACCACTTTGATGTAATTTTGTATCGGCCTTACGGCCTCGGTTCCGCTCCAGTGGAGTAGGAAAAGGAAGGACAGAAAGGATAGGGACGGCAGACAACGGTCCGCTGTGCCCTGGGGAGAAGGAAGAATAGGGACGGCAGACAACGGTCCGCTGTGCCCTGGGGAGGAGGAAGAATAGGGACGGCAGACAACGGTCCGCTGTGCCCTGGGGAGAAGGAAGAATAGGGACGGCAGACAACGGTCCGCTGTGCCCTGGGGAAATGGGAGGACAGGGACGGCAGACAACGGTCCGCTGTGCCCTAGGGAGATGGGAGGACAGGGACGGCAGACAACGGTCCGCTGTGCCCTGGGGGAATGGGAGGTCAGGGACGGCAGACAACGGTCCGCTGTGCCCTGGGGAAATGGGAGGACAGGGACGGCAGACAACGGTCCGCTGTGCCCTAGGGAGATGGGAGGTCAGGGACGGCAGACAACGGTCCGCTGTGCCCTGGGGAAATGGGAGGACAAGGACGGCAGACAACGGTCCGCTGTGCCCTAGGGAGATGGGAGGAAAGGGACGGCAGACAACGGTCCGCTGTGCCCTAGGGAGATGGGAGGACAGGGACGGCAGACAACGGTCCGCTGTGCCCTGGGGAAATGGGAGGACAGGGACGGCAGACAACGGTCCGCTGTGCCCTAGGGTGATGGGAGGTCAGGGACGGCAGACAACGGTCCGCTGTGCCCTAGGTAGATGGGAGGACAGGGACGGCAGACAACGGTCCGCTGTGCCTAGGGAGATGGAAGGTTAGGGACGTACGGCAGCCAACGGGCCGCTGTACCAGGGCAGGAGGTCGGGGACGTACGGCAGCCAACGGCCGCTGTACCAGGAGCAGGAAGGTTGTGAGCGGAATGCTCTGGACTGGGGCTCGTCCGGCGTTTAAATACTCCCCCAAAGTGGAGGGGATGGAGTTGAGCCGCCGCCAGAGGCGGTGGAAATCGTCCTGATGCGCGGAAGATGGTGCGCCATCGGTACCTCCCTTATCTCCGCGGTCGGCTAGCATTGCTGATAGCCGAGCGTCTTTCTCCAATATTAATAATTATTTAGCAATATCTTCCGTCACAATTTTACTTTGTGACAACATCAATAATATTTTGCTTCAAAGGCAAACAATATTCATAAGTAATCTGCATCTATGGCAATCAACATAAGTAATCAACACAAAAAATATTATCTCATTACTGCCTCTCTAAGTCATAACCTCTGTTATTCCTTCTTTAGGCAATAATGGGTTTCCATCTCAAAAAACAATCACATACCAGCAAAATTCTAATCAACAAACCCCACTAAAAATTCTACATACACTCCAGCATCCATTTCAAACGATAATCAATCATATCAAAATTTATAGAACAAACAGTTTTAAAATTAAAAAAAAAATCAATTACAAAACACTTATTTCAATTAATAATATAACAAAACGTTTTAAATTGAACCAATTATTTTTTTTAAAATAATTTAAAATTTAAAGACTGTATAATAAGTACAAACATTTCAAGATTATAATACAAAGATGATCAAGATGAATACTGGGTAAATAAGTTCCCTAAAAAATACAAACAAGAGAAAAAGAAAACTGGGTAAATAAATTCCCTAAAACAATACAAAGAAGAGAAAGATTAATTAGAGCCTATCCTACATGTCAGTACTGAACTTTCATGAGGAAGTATATTTAATAAAATATACTACTATGGAATTTTGTAAATTCCAAGTATGACTCTAATTTGTTATAATTGTGAGCTATCACTCCCACAAAAACAACTGGTGAAGGAAAAAATATGTTGACTATTGTGACTGGGTGGAAAGTTCCTAGATGTCTGTAAGGCAATGTGATAGCAGACTCTAGTATCGGACCACAAAAACAAAAGTATGCAAAAGGTTTTACAAACATTTGTTGTTGCAGTCATAAGGTTTTTATATCGCAAACAAGTAGGTCAGATAATCGAGTCCAGCCGTATGTGGTTCACGCCCACACCTCTAAAAGAATCACACCTACTTGTCTACCAAAAATCCAAAGTATTGGACAGCAAAGAAAAAATAAAATGCAAAATGGGTTAAAAGCCCAGAAGAAAACTATAACCTAATTACATATGGCTTATGGCACAATATGCAATGAAAGATGAGAACATGGGACATAATTGCTCTGAAAAACCTAATTACCTAATATGATACCTAAAAAAAAATAGACATGATTAAAATATGTAATACATGATGAAAAAATATACCGCTTATAATATAAGCAAACAATTATTTACACTACAATGGATAGATTTTAGAAAAGTTAAGTTTTATCAACAAATTAAAGATTAGGAAAATAAGCTACTATTTCAACTTCTAATATTATTTCAGAAGAATACAAATTTAAATGACTATGGACAAGATTGGTTAAGGTATGCATCATAGAAGAAATTTACTGAATATTACACAAAGACAGGAAAGAATCGAAAATTGAAAAGATTAAGGGCCAAGAAAATAGGCTACAGGAAAGAAAAAAGACACAATTATGGACTCTTACCATACACTGTGTAGCGATTATGCTATTCTGAATCCCGGCATAACACAGGATTCCTAATCAGTGTGTGCTTTCTGATGGTATTTCTTCATCATATACTGATTGACTCTCACAATTTTACCTGTACTTATCTCTTCCAGTTTGAAACACCCTTTATTGAGATCATCTCTTATTATGTAAGGTCCACGATATTTAGGACACAGCTTGGCAGAAAACTTCTTCAGTTTGCTCGACAAAATGTAATTTCGAATTACAACTAGATCATCAACCTTGAATTTATACTTGGATTTATTATGCATATTCTGTTTGAATCTCCTGATGACACCTCTATTCTTTATTCTGTACAGTATTCGTTTGTTTCTGATACTTTCTTCTTCAAGTTCAAACTTATTTTCTACAGGATATTTGATATACTTGAAAACAAGATGTGCCAATTTATGATTCATCATAAGCTCCATGGGTATGTGACCAGTCGATTCATGAAAATTGTTGTTGATGACAAATTCAACCTTATCAATATACTTGTACCAAATATTATGCTTATTTACAGGAACGTAAGTTCTCAATATGCGATTGACCTCTTTCAATGGTCTTTCACTAAGATTTGCCTGGGGATGATAAACTGAAATGTAGTAATATTTTATACCTAATCTTTCCATAGATTCTTTCCACAATCTGCTTTGAAAACAAGTACCATTATCACTGATTATATATTCAAATTTACCAAATTCATTTACATATTCTCAACAACTTTTACTAAATTATGGGCGTTAGCCTTAACTATAGGATACAACTTTGTAAACTTAGTAAAGCCATCATGAATAATGCACATCCATTTGTACTTGCCACCTGGTAATTCTCCATAAACATCAATGAACACTTTGTGATGTTTTTTCTCAGAAATTATGGTATGCATGTCTAATAATTTCTTTTCATTTGATGTCTTTACAAGTTGACAATACTTACAGTATCTTATAGTTTTGGTAACAAGTCTGTAACAATCTTTTATGTAAAAAGTTTCTTCAATAAATTTGCATGTTTTTGATATACCTACATGACCTAATCTTTCATGAAATTCAACTATCAATTCTTCATACAGTGCTGAAGGCACACAAACTTTCCAAAAACTATTCTTTCCAGATTTTCTAGTGAACAAAAGATCATCATTTACTTTAAAAAATTTGTTGATATTCAAATTACCTGTCTCCAACTTTTCTCTTACATTTTTTAACCAAACATCATCTTTTTGAATTTCTTTGATCTTCTTTACTATCTCGATTAACTTGTTATCACTCTTAATGATATTCAATACCTTGAATTCATTTGAATTTCGATTTTCTAAATTACCTTCATAATCAGTTCTAGAAATGATATCTGGCACAATGTTATCCTTTCCTGCTACAAATTCCCACTCAATATTAAAATTCTGTAATGCAAGAATCCATCTTCCCAAACGACCATGTCCTATCTTACATTTTTTTAAAAAGGTCAAGGCTTTATGATCTGTACGGACAACTATTTTTTGATTACCAAAATAATTTTGAAGTTTCATCAAGCCAAATAATACAGCTAAACATTCTTTCTCACATATTGTGTAATTTAATTCAGATTTCGTTAAGCTTCTGCTAGCATATGCAATGACACAGAGTGTTCCTTATCTTCACCTTCCTGAAATAACTCAGCTGCAATTCCTACATCACTGGCATCAGTGGCCAAAATGAAATTTTTGTTATAATCAGGATGTTTCAAGATCACACAGTCAATGAACCTATCTTTGATTTCTTGAAAGGTATCATTATCTTTTTCAGTCCAAATGAATTTATTTTTCTTGCATAGAAGATGCTTAAAACGATTTGTCAAGTATGAATAATTTTTCTGAAACTTTCTGTAAAAATTACAGAGACCTATGAATGACTGCAATTGTTTCAAATTTTGAGGAATGGGAAATTTCTGAATAGCATTTAGCTTAGAGTCATCTGCTTCAATACCATTTTTACTGATAATATAACCCAAATACTTTATCTTATCTGCAATAAATTTCGATTTATTCAGTTTCAACTTCAAATTACTTTCCCTCAACTTATTGAATAATAGTTCAATTCGACTGATATGTTGTTCAAGAGATATACTAGAAATGGCAAGATCATCAATATAAGCAATAGTAAACTCACAAACCTCTTCACCTAGCATTTTGTACAATCACTTGATAAATTCAGAACCACTAATATTCAATCCAAATGGTAGATGTGTATATTGATAAGTCTGTCCAAAAACATTGAAAGCTACATACTTTTTACTATCTTCAGTTAATTTTACCTGATTGAAACCTTGAGTGAGATCAAAACTGCTAATGTAGTTGCACTTATTGAAACGAATGATCAAGTTATCTATTGGTTCAGTTTCTGTAAAATCCCTTATTATGTACTTATTTATTTCTCTTCCATCTAAACATAATCGAATTCATTGTTTGGCTTTTTCACTACTACCATAGGGCTTGTATATTCAGAACTACCTGGTTCAATGATTTTCTGATCTAACATTTTCTTCAATTCTTTCTTGACTTGATCTCTATACTGATATGGAATCGGATAACTCTTCTTATCTAATTTCACATCATTTTTCATTTTAAGTTGACATAAATAGTCTTTTGCAGATCCAGGACTATCAGAGAAAATATCTTTGTTATTTTCAAATACTTCAATTAATTTGTTTACCAATTCAGGAGATTCATCGCTTAGCTGTAATCTTAAATTATCAATCTGCTGCTTCCATAAAGTATCAAACGTTTCTTGGTCTCTTACCATGTTAACATGAAAAAGTCTATTGTACTTCAAGGTATCCTTTTTTATAAATGGAAAACAACAATCTTTCAGTGATATCATATTTTGATTAAAATCAATAATTGCTCCAGCATCTTTTAAGAAATCACAACCCACCAAAATATCCACATTTAAATCTTGAACTATAAGAAAAACTATTGGCAATTCTAACTTACCAAAAAATACCTCTAACATAATCTGTTTATTTATCTTCTTATGTCTCATACCAGTAGCTACAACTATACTTACATTAGGAGCTGGTACCAAGTTCAACTTGAGATTGTTTTTCTTCATTTCATCAACAAGTTTCTCATTAATTACATTTACCTCAGAGCCGGTGTCAATAATCATTTGATATTTCTTATTGAAAATTTGTACTTCTTGTTCCTCCAATAGTTCATTAAAAATACAACCTATCATGTATGGTTCTTCTTGACAAACAATTTCAGATTTACTCATAGCTTCATCTACCTGAATTTCTGGAGTATGTACCATATTAACACTTGATGCTTTAATATGACTTTCTTGATAACTAGGCATTACTTCATTACTTAAATTCTTACAGCTATTTTCTTGCACATGAATTTGACTGATTAATTCTGGCTTTCTTACTTCAAATCTGTTTGAAGTTTCAGTTTCAAAATTTATTTTATTCATGTCTACAGTTATATCAAAATTTGACCTTTCCTTAACTGGGAGAGCAGGGCTGTCGTTTCGTCGTCCCATTATTAGTTTAAAGGAGCATTATGTCTTGGACGATTTGCATTTGTCTGATTTGAAGTTTGAGCAGGCATATAACCTGGCGGTGGTAGGCTGAAATCTAACTGGTAGTTGTTAGCTGGTCGATTTGGATTTGATTGATTTGAATTCCCAAGTTGATGATTTCTATTATCTCTGAAATTATGCTGAAAATTTTGATCTCTATGACCATTATTGTTTGGTCCATTTTGGTACCGTCGATTTTGGAAATAATTCCTACCTCCTTGATACTGCTTATTATTATCATGAAACATCACACCATTTGAATTCTGAGACCTATTTCTATCATCCCTATGTTCACTCTGATGAAAACTTATTGTTTTATTTTGACTTCCAGCTTGAGCATTGTTATGATCACGGGGCATTTGTCTGTTTACTTTGTAAGTGTCAGTATTGTCAAACTCATTCAACAAACAAATAAACTCATCACTAGTCTTAATGTTACGAATAATAGCAGCTGTAGATATGGTTTCATCAAAATGACCTTTCAAAAACTTGAAAATAGTATCTTTATCTAAGGCTGGAATTAGATTCTTAGCAATGTTGAAACGAGAAATATAATACTCAGTAAGATTCTTAGATAAGTTTGGCTTATATTTTCCAAATCTCAAATCATCTCTAGCAGATGACTGAATGTTGTCTGACCACATTCTAGCAATGAATTTCTCTTTAAATTCTTCAAAGTTATTTATATCAAAACGAATGAAAATCCACCAATCACGATGAGCAAAATTTGAATTAAAATTGTTTTCCAAAATACCCTTAATTTTGATCCAGTTTGTGATTTCATTTCTCTCAAGATACTCGGTCAAGTTTACTAAGAAATGCATTGGATTCTTTTTGTCAATTTGCATTTGGAATTCAAACCTATTGAAACTACTATTGTTAACAGTATGATTACACATCGGTTTTGTTGACATGTTAATTTTATTTATGTTTTTTCTAACCTCAGTTATAGCAGCTGTATTTTCTTGACAATCTATTTTCAAAGAGGATAATACCTTGATTTCCTTGTCTACTTTTTCGTTTAATTCTACAACCTCTTTTTCAACATGCTTAATACTTTCATTATTTTCTGCATTGATAGCATTTTGTGTCATATTTTGTTGCTCAACTATGATCTTATTTTTATTTACTCTTTCATTAACCTCACTGACCCTATCAGAAACTTGAATGATTTTGTTTTGCATTGATGTTTCTACATCTAACATTGAAGTTTCAAGATCATTAGTTTTCTGCTGTAGATGACCTATTTCTTTGTGATTTTTACTTAATGTATCATTTATCTCTTTTATTTCCCGCTTTGTACTAACCTGATCTAGTCTTATGCTAGCAAATTCTTGCTTCATATCATCAAACCTAGCATTTTGATCTTGTTTCAAATTATCAATCTTAGCATTTTGCTCATCAATCTTGGCATTTTGCTCGTCAAACCTAGCATTTTGCTCATCAAACCTAGCATTTTGCTCATCAAACCTTTGTGTTAGGAATGCTATAAGATTTATATCATTTTTAGCTCCTACCATACTTGTTTCATTTGATATTTCTACTACTTTCTCATGGATTGTTACATTTGAAACGTTTTCACTTACAGCTACACTATCGTTTGAGTCATTGTTTAAGGTTAGGTCTAAATCTTGTGATTCTTCATCTAAGTTTTGAATGTTTTCACTGGATAAAACTTCATTATTTTTATTGCCCTCCATCTTGCTACTGCGTAAAAAATATTTACTCATTAGAACCTGAACTTTCTTGAACCGATTTCCCACTCAGCAGCATCTCCCATTCACAATTCATCAAGATATCTATCCTATCAATAATTTTTTATAACCAGGGATATATTTTGTAGTTTGAGTCCCACACCAGGGCGTACCATTTGCGGTGCTACCAATTTTTCCTTAAACGGTTGGAATAGCATTTAACACCTATCAACCTAAGGATAGTTGTCGGTTCCAATGAAATAGATTCTTGATAAACTGTGAACGGATCTATTGCCTATGAATGAGAAATCCAGTTTTCAGAGCGAATTAACTTATAATCTTCAGATGAAATTACACAAATACACAAAGAAACATATGTCTTAAGCCTAATTATTTCAGAGTTATTACGAACTAAAATACTTATCTAGTTTACAGTTGAAACACAGTGGCTATTGGCTTGAAAATACAACCGCTATTTAATAATAAACTAGTACACAATAAACTTGTATAAAACTCAATTTAAAACATTAATAAATTCACTTAAACTGACAATAAGTCAGAGCACAAAATTACACAAACAACAGCCAGCCATGTTTTTTGAAGAAGAAGGAACAGGAAAAGACACAAGTTGCAAGTCACGAAGCCAACGCCTAGTTCAGTATCGATTTTTACAGACACGTCACCAAAAAATTATAATTTACAAGTTTAGAATTCACATTCTACATCTGTTCTCAATAAAACTTTATTTTGAAAATGTTATTTTAAATTTTTATATATATCTCGATTTAAATAAACCATTTATCCAGTAATTTGTTAACCCTGCCTCGGTGACACCATGGAACAATGCAACAAACATTCACGATAATAAATTCTCCGTCAAAAAATTTGTCCGTCTATTGATAACTCTGACATTTACTATAAAGTTCCATAGGTCTCGAATTGAAGATTCGATTCCAATGTGAGAAGAAAAATGTAATATTACAACATTAACTGAGCATATTTAATAATTTCAAATAGTGATATATAATTTAACATTTAATTCTCACATATTATATATTTTAAATATGACTTTTCCCTTATTAATATTACTTGCGCAATTAAGTCTAAATCAAGCTTGATTTTCAAGTTATACCTTCGACGAGCTAGCTGCTTTATGAAAATTCTATCAATTCGTAGCACTGAGGATCCTCTTAAATAATTATGAACTCATGTGTAGATCTTTCACAAATTTTGATGATGGCCAGGATTCGTCTTGTGTGTCCTAAGCCTTTTCTGGTGGGCTGCTGTCGTCTTCTCCAATGGGGATATTTAATTTAATAACTCACATCATACAGCGACATCACTGAGTTAAATGAATATAATTTTCAAGTACATAAATCAAACTTAAACTTTGGCAAAAATTAATTAATGTACAATAAGGGATTCAGTCTAAAAATGCTCTCATACATAGTTGGTGGGTGTTCCTGGTGACCTCTGGCAAGCAAGTGCTGTCGGTCCTCCCCTATTCTCTCTCAACGATACTTCCGACTTTTTTAATTTACATAAAATTTAAATATCTCCTCTCATTGGTGGATTTTAAATACTCCGCGATGACGTGACTTAGTACTGTCAAATAGTTTGTAGTACAATAACATATTTGTATATTAAGACTAAATATTTCTATCTTAAACTCTTATTTTATCTTAACTACATAATTTCGTGCATTCTATAACAAATACAAATTTTTATAAAGACCACATGGAGATTTTGAATTAAATAATTTTAAGTGCTGAGCAAATACTGTATTGATTGGTACATCCCCAAACTGTAGTAGGTATTAATGTGCTCAATAAAAATAAATCCATTTCCTTTATCTTTTTGTTTTGTTTTTAATAATTTTTGCCCATGCTATAAGATACAATAAATATTTTTGTGTTTTCTTAATCGTTTTTGTGACATTTATTTGACATGCTTAGTTTACAAACCCTCTTGTCCTAGTCTTAATGAATGCTACCTAGATGCAATTACTTTGCTAGTGAGTGTCTAATTAAATTGTAGATGTTCAGCTTGGTCATTATTGATATCGCCGACAAGCACTGTTTATAATAGAACCTAACCTCAAATTTACACAATATATCATTATTTTATTAAATAATTGAGAAATAGATTTTCATTTCAAGTTGTTAATCATAATCTTGGCTTTCCTAGTCATTATCGTCTTATATATATATATATATTTGATTGATAACAACATTGGTGACAGATATTTTTGCTATTCAGTCTGAGACCTAGTAGTTCATTCCAGATAATGAAATTCCTATTGGTATCAAAATGTACTGTCAGATTCTATATTCCAATAATATCAAATATCAAATATTAATGAATCTCAGGGTTTGAGTTTGGCATACAGTGGAACTTGGATAAAATAGATTATCTTTGAAACTTTGAGCTTTCTTATAATTGCTTATATGCATTACTGATATTAAAAATAATGATATTATCAGCATATAGAATAAATTAAATGCCAATATATAACAGTTCTTTGGCTTCTTAAATTTTCAATTCTCATTAGAGTTCTTGATAAGACTTTCCCTTATCTTTAATTAAATGTGCAAGTAATTATGAATCAAACTTGATTTTCAAATGTAACCTTCAATGAGCCAGCTTTATCATATTAATGAGTTCGAAGCACTGAGGGCCCTCTAAAAAATTTACAACTCACATGTGAAGATTTTCCCAGACTTAAAGATGCATGGATTCCACCTCATGTGTCCTGTGCCCTATTAGTGCAGTGGGCTGATGTCATCTTCCCCAGTGGGGAAATAATTAATTTAATAACTCCTGTCATATAGCGACTTCACTGAGTTATAAAAAATTGGATTAATTATACAATTCAAATTTAAACTATGGCATAAATTATTTTAATAAGGGTTCAGTCTGTGGATCTCAAGTGTTGCTGGTGAACCCTGGCAAGCAAGTGAGAAATCTACTTTTTGTGTTTTCCTATAATACAGGGTGCGGCAGCAAATCGGGCAATTTTAAAATAAGTGTGAAAAATTGATGATGTTGTTTAAAAAAAAAATATTAATACCATAATAATGTACATAGAAAAGCATTTATATTTCACTAAACTAATTCAATTTTTGAAAATTACGTCGGCAAGGTGACGTCCTTCTCTCATCAGGCATTCGTCAAGCCGCTGATGAAAACTGTTCATAACGTCCTGTAACATTTGCTGTGGTATTCGTGCAATCTCTTGACGAATATTTTGTTTCAGTTCATCCAACGTCGTCGGCCGTTGCTCGTAGACTTTACTCTTGAGGTAGCCCCACAGAAAAAAGTCACAGGCCGACAGATCGGGTGAACGTGCGGGTCATGGAATCATCCCGTTTTGAGAGATTAAACGATTAGGAAAAACGCTGTTCAGAAGATGCATACTCACTCGGGCTGTATGACTTGTTGCTCCGTCCTGTTGAAATAATGTTTCATTGTTCATCCCGTACTGGCATAGTTGAGGAAAGAAAAATGTGCGTAACATTTCTGAATACTGCTCAGCATTAACAGTCACAGTTTCTCCATGTTCATTTTCGAAAAAAAATGGTCCGATAATGCCTGATGAAGACATGGCACACCAAACAGTAACCTTACATGAATGAAGACGTTGCTGATGGAGTTGACGAGGGTTGGTGTCACTCCAGTAACGGAAATTTTGTTTGTTAACATACCCAGACAGGTGAAAGTGTGCCTCGTCACTCATCCACAAATTATGCACGATGTCTTCATTCTCTTGAATCATAACCAAAAAACGTTCACAAAAACACCGGCAGCCTGCGAAATCATTCTCATTAAGAGCTTGAACAACTTGCAGTTTATACGGATGATTGTGCAAATCTAACTTTAAAACTCGTCGAACTGTCCTGTCAGAGAGTTGGAGTGCGACGCTGTGACGGCGAGCGGAATGACGAGGGCTTCTTCCAACTGCAACTCGCACACGTTCGATATTTTCAGGAGTCCGGCTGATCTCCTACCTCCACCTCTTCTTCTGTTTGTTGATGCAGTGGCTTCAAAATTTGCAACCCACAACTTTATTGCATGTGGTGTAGGCACTGGCCGATTACGATGTATCGCGAATTGTGTTCGAAAACGGCGCTGGGCAGCTGCATAACTACGGGTTTCGTAATTAGCCTTTACGGCGAACGCAAGTTGTGGGTTAGTCCAACCGTCCATTGTTACTGAAATGCTTTAAACCGGGGAACGTGTTCGTGGCCTTGGCTACCCCCACCTTTCCATTACCAGCCCACACTACCCCCTCCATAATCGCCCGATTCGCTGCCGCACCCAGTACTTCCTTTTTCCAAATTTGCATATAATTTAAATGTTTGCTATGATTGGTGGATTTCACAAAATCCTTATGGCGTAATTTGGCTCTAGTAAATAGTTTGTAATACAAAGACATAATAATTTATAATAAACAAATATTTTCACATTTGAATCTGGCCCCATGCAAATCACACTTATATATATATAATGTAATATTACTTTTTTTATTAAAATTGAATCTTCAATTCGATATTCAAAATATTAATAAAACTTGATAGCAAATATCGGTGTAATCAATATACAAACTAAACTTTTCACAGGGAATTTATCATATATACTAGTGTTGAACATTCCACTGAATCACTGTAACAAAGTTCTATTTCTGAATAAACAGATAATTCTAAACAACATAAAGGTTAATTAAATTTTAAATAACTTAAAAAATAAAGTTTCATTGAAAACAATAGATATAATGTTTGTAGACTTGTGTTCTTTGCTAATTGGCAATCAATGATGACATGTCTGGGCTTCACCGGAAAGGCTTCTTTTTCTTGTTGCTCTCAAACTTTTTAATGGCTGGCTTATGTTAGGAGTGTTTGCTTCTGTTGAAATTTTCCTAAATAATTGAAATTTAAGATGTGCTATTTGTGATCTAAATGTTTCTGTAAAGTTTATTGATGTTATTGAACATACATGAAATGTAGATTTCAGTTTTTCTTTTCTTGTTGTGCTAAATTTAATGTTGAAAGCCATAAGCCTGTTTTGAAACCTGTAAACGATAGATAAGTATTCTTAATCTATAAGTTATATATTTTAATTTTGATTTTAAAGTAATAATTTCTGAGTTTTTGTGAAAGCTGTTGGAATCTGTTCTGATGAACAGAACAAACATATTAGTAACCTCAATCATGTTCAAGCTATGTTCGATCCATGTATGATTATTTGTTCTGGTGTGAACTGAAATTTTTGAATCATTTTTTAATAAATTATAATTCAATTTGCTCTGAACTGGATTTCTTATTCATTAGCATTAGGTCCATTCATGATATATCAAGATATTAGCTTATTAGGAACCGATGACTTTCCTTAGGTGATAGGTGAATGCTATCCAACCTATTAGGATAAATTGGTAGCACATCAATAAATTTTACAATGATAGTGTATTTTTATAAATTCAAATGAGACTATGTGGTGGCTTTTTGGAATATATACTTTTAGCTCCTACCAAATACTGGACTCTGATTGGTACATCAATATTTCTTGTACAAAATGTACTTCTGTATTACTATGCTCATCAAACCAAATCCCACTTCCTCTTATTTTTATCATAATTTTTATATGTTTTGTTTACTGGTATTTATACAATAAATATTTTTGTGTTTTCTCAAACGTTTTATGTCCCTTATTTGGCAAGCTAGAATTTACAAAACCCCTTTGTCCTCATTTTATTGAGTACTGTATGCATGCAATTATTTTGCTTGAAGGTATCTGACAGAATTCTTGGTGTATGGCTTGACCGCTGTTGGTGTTGCCAAAGAACCTAACCTAAATTCTTTGTTATTATTTTATTAAATAATTAAAAAATGACTTCTATTTTTGTACCGTTGCCAATAATCATAGTATTTAGAGTCGTTATTATCTTATCTATTCCTCTCGACTGATAGTACAGTTGATGATAATGTTTCTGGTTTCTTTCAATGAGACCTAGCAATTCTCCTTACGAATAAATTTGAAGGTATATCAAAATGCACCATTATACAGTCCAGACATTTGAAAACACAAATTTATTATTCTATTGTATCATAAATTAAAGTATATAAGAATGTTATCATTGTTTCACAGTTTTAAGTGATATTTTGCTTATCAATTTCGTTTGTAAACAATCTAAATTTAAACTTTTCTGTTTTCAAATGTTTGGACTGAGAATTGGACTCAGTCAAATCCAAAATCAAAATCAAATTCAAAATCAATTCAAAAGTGTACTGTATGGAACATAACCAATTTTTTGGACTATTTATAGTAGGGTATATATCAAAAGTTGGGGAAGAAAACGTTTTAGCCTGTGTCTGTTTGGTCCTCACCCAATCATTTAAAAGAATTGTGTTCTGTTTATCGATAAATAAATAAATAAATATGAACTATGCTTTTATGCTTCTCTACTTTTGTACTCCAGAGCAAAGCTCAGTGCCTGGATATTGTAATTTCAATCCAAAGAATTTCCATTGCCTGTGTAGCTTCTTATTATTTCAATGTATTATTATTATTGTACATTTTTTAATCTATCACTTTATTTATTATTGTTAATGTACTCAATTGCACATCTCACATCTCTCATCTCATACAGTCCGCATAGGAGGATAGCAGCTATACGGAAGATATCCTGCTAAATCCTTCTCTGTGTATAGGCCTACTATATAGATATGTTGTCATTATAGCATAATAACACGAGCTTCATGCTAGGCAGAGGGCTTCACCCCCTGCACCACTGGTCTAGTGGGTTAGGAGCCTCCGTGCTTCGCGCTCCAGATAGAATGTGGGCTTCGCCTGCCCATTCACCTTTTATGAATGTATATGAGAGGGTAGGAGCATTTGCGTTTTGCCCGCCTAATTGCCTTTTACAACTATACAGGAGTAGATAGCAACTTTCTTTCCTTTGAAAGAAAATATGTGAAATATAGAAGCATTGGTTTTTAAAATAGTTGACCGAGCGAAGTGAGGTCTAAGATTCAGGTCGAATCTTAATGTTTCAATGTTTAAATGTTTAAATGCTTAAATGTTTAAATGTCTATATGTTGCGCATTTACGGCGAAACGCGGTAATAGATTTTCATGAAATTTGACAGGTATATGTTCCTTTTTTAATTGCGCGTCGACGTATATACAAGGTTTTTGGAAATTTTGCATTTCAAGGATAATATGAAAGGAAAAAGAGCCTCCTTCATACGCCAATATTAGAGTAAAAATCAGACTATAGAATTATTCATCATAAATCAGCTGACAAGTGATTACACAGATGTGTGGAGAAGCCAGTCTATTGCTGTATTTCCATAAGGTCTATAGTTTCAATCAGGTACTTGTGGATGAGAATACTGCGTGAGATCTACTGTTCACAGAACTGCTAGTTTGTTGGATTTTGATAACACCAACATTCGAAGTCTACCCAGTATTATGGGTGTGAGCAGTTGGAATTGGAATTTTTACACATGTGTATGTATATGTATATTAACAGAACATTAATGTAAAATTTTTTTAAAGACAAAATTCTTGATTCTCTAAACAGAATGGCTGTGGAATATTTTCTGTTATTTCTTAATCCTGCCTTGAGAATTGATCTCTGTACAATCTCTACTCTATTGATAATATTATATATATATGGTATGCAGTGCCACAGGCCAGCAATCCTTGAGCGAGCAACGACTGAATAATGGCATGGTACACTTGTTTTATTTCATTAATATTTAGAATTTCAGTAGACTTCTTTAGAAATTCACTTGACTAAAATGTATTTTAAATCACGGCTTCCTATCATAGCACTGCCGAGACAGTTATTATGAGGAAAGTATCTTCAATTCCTTGATTTTTTTCAATGATCGAATCATACATCATTACAAATGTATTTTTCCATAAATCGTTCACATCAAAGAGAAGCTTTGAATATAGAAATTGGTTATTTTTGTGTATTGAAATACTGGTTACAGTACACTCAAGGATGAATTTACTATTTTTTGACCGAATTTGTCTCATGATGCAAAGATAGAGGGTTTGGAATGATCTCACTTCATTGCGATCATTATATTTCATGATCTAAAAAAAGGCAAGAGCGAATTTTTCTGTCAGATTACAGGATTTGGCGGAAATAGCTGAAAACTGGAGAATGAACCGGAAAAAGACAATTTTAGGGCCACTCTGTATCTTTCCTCTGCAAGGAAATTTTGCATGAAAAACTTTGTTCTGGACTTCTATTATGTATTCAAACAATATATTGAAGAATCAGAACTACACATCCCTTTCTCATGTGTATATTGACCTACGACATATTTATATATTGGCTATATATATATATATATATATATATATAATATATATATATATATATATATATATAGCACTTAACAGAGAACACTTTAAAGTTTTATAATATAAATATAAACAGGATACACATGACACGGATAGATTAAAAACACTTAAAAACTTACATTTAAACGAGAATTTTCGGGGAGCTGGGCCCCTGGTTGATTCACAAATATAAATATAAACAGGATACACACGACACGGATAGATTAAAAAAACACTTAAAAACTTACATTTGAACGAGAATTTTCGGGGAGCTGGGCCCCCTTTGTCAATCAACCAGGGGCCCAGCTCCCCAAAAATTATTCTCGTTTAAATGTAAGTTTTTAAGTGTTTTTAATCCATCCGTGTCGTGTGTATCCTGTTTATATTTATATTTATATTACTATCATATATATTTATATATGTCTAGCTAGGGGTGCCAGAGGGTAGAATTTTCAAGGAATGGCGTTTTACCTGTGGCCTTCAATGTGCTACTCAACAAATTTTGTGTTCACGTTTAACAGGGAACGAGTAGTGTTGGCTGAAAATGTTCCATATATTGGAAATCTTCATATTTTCGGCAAAATGGCCTTTCCTGGGTTGCCCTTTGAATTTGGTCAACATTTAACTATGGATATAAACTAACTGATCTCCAGAAGCTGATCAAAAAAAGCTTCTATTGAATTTTCTGTGCAAGGCTGATTGAAATGTGTCGATAAAGTTTGGGGTGTCACAGGAGTGCCAGGGGAGATATCAAGATTTGGAGGTTTTCTCGTAACCTCCAGTGAGCCCTCTAACTGAATATGTGCACACTTTTGAGAAAAGATATACTACAAATAAATGATCATACCATTGTGTGGAGCAAGATTTGAAATGAAATACAATATACTTTTCAGCAGTTATTATATTGATGACAGATCATATTAATTGAGTTACAACAGGAGAACTACCACAATGAATGATATTCAGAATCTGTGGATAATAATTTTTAAGCTAAATTAATGAAATCTTCAATGGCTACTTAATATGCAGGAGCAAATGGTTGCTAATATTCATTTACTGGATATCCAATACCATTTGCATACCCATATCTAATTCCTGGATTTGCCTAAGCTGCAAATCCATATCCTGCTGGATTTCCAGCATATCCTGCATAAGCTGGATAAGCTTGATATCCATATCCTGGATTTGCATAAGCTGGATTTCCATATCCGTAGGGTGAAAATCCATATCCATATCCATATGCTGGATATCCATATCCATATCCATATGCTGGATATCCATACCCATATCCATAAGAATAATTTGGATAATATCTTTGATAAGATTTGCATTGAACTCCTCTCTCCACAGTATATCCATATCCGGGTGAAGGATATCCATATCCATATGCGGGTGCAGTATATCCATATCCATATGCGGGTGCACCATATTCAGCAGCACCATATCTAGGATATCCAGCAGCAACAGAATATGCATCTGGAGATGAGTAAGGGTAGGCGCCCATCTGGGCATCACTCTCGCGTGCTGGCAGGAGTACTGCTAGTGCCAAGGCAGCAACAACCTGCAACAAACACACAAACAATCTAACAGTGATGCTCACTCATATCAAACACCAACTTCCAACTAAATCATGTCATATCAATTCACTGCTTCTCCTCCATCTGTTACCGTACCCTGCAGCCCTTGCAATCTATTGTCATCATCAGCTATTAGATTAGGTACTATAGTGAGATCCACGTTATAATGACCGTACGTTGAGTATTTGATCAACTTTGGTGTTGCTATCCTTGTCTATCATTCGACAAAGCAGGTAGTACTATCCTTTTCTTGCTCCACAACGATGCCAAATCTGTTTTTGACAATGTAGAAAGATAATTAATCAAGGCAGAGAATCGGCAACGCTGTTCTCCCATCTCAATCTACTGTCATTATATCGTGGATCTCACTATAGGAGACACAATTCAATTAACATTTTCATAGGCCTACATTGTTTTTGAAATGGAGAAGTTTGGTCCCCTAAATCTGATGAGAAATCAAATTTACTCATGCATTAGTTGTTTTTCTGAGTGCAACGTTGACGAATGAAAAAATTGAGTGGAGTAGAAATTTCATGTTGTTTTCTTAAACAACGATATTTGACCGAGCGAAGTGAGGTCTAAGATTCAAGTTGACGGTTTTGCATTTCTGTTTATGTATGCATTTAGGTAGGCCTATTTAAATGTTTGAATGTTTAAATGTTCATATTTTCTGCATGTACGGCGAAACGCGGCAATGGATTCTCAAGAAATTAGACAGTCATTAGCAGTTTTCTCACCGATATCTAACCGACCCGACAGGACAGGACAAAATTTACTCTGATCGACAGTATTAGAGGAGACTGTGGTTTATACTGCGCGAGGTCTACTGTTCACAGAACTACTAGATTTTTGGAAACAAACTATGCAAAGCACATACCATAATATTTGAATACAATGAATTCACTTTGTGTTACTGTATAAACGAAATAGAATACGGTATTTGATAGACATTATACAGCATTTCCAATGAAAGGTGTTCTACATTCTACATTAAATTTTCAACAACAATAATTAATATTCAGTTAAATTCTCTTATTAACCTTGGTTTTCAAGATAATTAGATAGATTTTTCTATATTTTTGTAAAACGTCTATTAATAGAAAACTATCAGTCAAGATCCAATCCTAAGGATATGGTTGGACAGAGGAATTTCCAATATGATTCATAATTATAAATTATTCCTATGTTTGACATTTTTATTACTTTCCTTGCCCTACTACCATAGGTAAGGAAAGTATTGGTTTCCAAAAAAAATAAGGTACCCCAATTTCAAGTTTTCTATACGTTTCAAGGTCCCCTGAGTCCCTGAAATTCAATTCAAGATGGCGGAAAAAATGGCGGATAATTACTAAAAAACCATGTTTTTCACGTTTTTCTCGAAAATGGCTTTAACGATTTTCTTCAAATTTATACCATGGATAGCTATTTATAAGCCCTATCAACTGGCATGAGTCTCATTTCTGAGAAAATTGCAGGAGCTCCGTAATATTCTTGAGAAAAATGACAGTTACTAAAAAACCACGTTTTTCACGATTTCTCAAAAACAGCTCTAACGATTTTTTTCAAATCTCCATACCCTGTATAGTTATTTATTAGCTCTATCAACTGACATGAGTCTTTTTCCTGGGGTACTAATGGGGGGTCCACCCAATCCTTGAGAAATGGACTTTTTAACTTCCTTCTCGTGCATGAGGTAGGTAGGTACACGGTTTTTACTTTTTCTTCTTCCATATACCGTGGGTAGGTAGAGCAGTTTATAAGAAGAACACTGTCATAGTCAAGATATTTCATCTGTAGAACAGCTGTTTTGACCAATTTCAAAAAATCATTGAATTTCACAATTTACATAAAGGAAAAAGTACTCTGAAAACAATAATTGTATATATACATATACAGTGAATATAAAGAAAATAAAAATCTCAGTACCCTTTTTTTGAAATATTTTATCACTACATGTTTGGGACATTCATGCCATTTTCAAGTGATAAAAATATCACAAAATATTTCAAAAAAAAGGGTACTGAGATTTTTATTTTCTTTATATTTATATTACAAGTAGCCCTATACAGAAAAGAGATACATATACAGTAGTCCGATCGTAGTTGCAAATATGTTGCCGTCAATCGTCATTATGTTATTCCCCTAAATTATTCTCGTTTGATAATGAGGCTTATAGTTCAATGAGCAAGGAAAGTTGTGTGAGTGTACCACACCAGATTTTTCAACTTTTTTGGGGCTCTCAAAGTTAAAGAAAGTACATTTGTCGAGTTCAAGGCTATATTTCACTCATGAAGCGTTTAAAAACGTCAAACAAAAGAACAAATATATGAATCTTATTGAAAATGTCTTCCACTTTCCAACCATATCCTTTGAATTAGATTTATTTATACTGATAGTTTTCTAGATATTGACATTTGAAAAATAAAGAAATATTGATATATCTAGAAAACTAAGGTCGATGTGAGAAAATGTTACTACAATTTTTTTTCTAAATTCATGTAGAATCCATGGTCTTTGGCTCTTACACCTTTCGTGGGACACTCTGTATAATATAATAGTTTATAGTTTATCATATCTATATTTATT
Source organism: Nilaparvata lugens (assembly GCF_014356525.2). Taxonomy (NCBI): domain Eukaryota; kingdom Metazoa; phylum Arthropoda; class Insecta; order Hemiptera; family Delphacidae; genus Nilaparvata; species Nilaparvata lugens. Next base: position 30,450,784 of record NC_052514.1, on the reverse strand, counting down.
CAAATATTTGAAAATAGTAATATAGTTTTGTTCCTTATGTGTTATATTGTAATGAATGAGTATTTTTATAATGAGTAAGATTAGGCCTTCTAAAAATTTCAAGAGACCTCCATTTATCTGATCATAGTACTCACATTTTTATACCTGAGCACTATCCTGATTCCTCTAATAAAATATAGATTACTCTCTTGATATTAATTCGAAATACATTTGTAAATAATTCATTCTAACCAGTCACAGCACACAGCCTACACAAACAAACTTTCTACTACGTTAAGTGCTAATTAATGTAAGTGTGTGTCAGAGGCGGTCTTACGATAGTTGTAAGGGGGGCGGTAGTCCAACAGCAGGGGGTGGTTCAGGGGGTTACTTCCACAGGGGGGACATTATTTTTTTTATTGAAACTCACGTTTTAAGCATTTCACTATGAGCACTAAAATTCACTGTTATTTAAGGCCTTTTCACACCGGTGTCGCAGACGTTGTGGACTTCGCCGACGTCCACGACGCGCCCTTTTCACACCGCCCAGCAACATACTAAACATCCACAGACGTTTCAGTCAAATAAACACATCTCACTCAATGAGAGGGAGCTAAGCACGTGGTTCAAAAGTGTTTTCTGTTCATGCGCTAGTTTGCAGACGTTGCGGACGTTTGTGAAAAATTGCTCAGCGAGTGATTCTCAGAAAAACGTCCCAGACGTCGACACACAACCCCGCCACACAACCCCCCCCCCCCATAAAACCGCCACTGGTGTGTGATCACATTGAATGCGTATATATGCAAGTGCACGCTTGGTTTTGCATGACCAAGCTTGTAGATGAGAAACAAAATCTGGAAGAGCAATAGGAACACTCACACTAAACGATTGCACTTGCTGGTGCGTTTAGTGTGAGCAGTTACATGCAAGTCACAACTTGTTTCAATGGCACTTTTCAAATTTTGTTTTTCGGCTCATGGATAATTCGATTATGTACCTAAACATTCAAAGTGATCGACTCTAATGTAACCTTAGTCAATGTTTCTCCTATTTTACCATATACTATATTGACAGAAATATAGAATATAGAGTATAGAGTATAGAATATAGAATATAGAATATAGAATATAGAATATAGAATATAGAATATAGAATATAGAATATAGAATATAGAATAGAGAATAGAGAATATAGAATATAAAATATGAAATAAATATTCAAGTTGAATTTCTCTAGTTCTTCTATAGAAAGATATTTAACTTACCGAGAAAAGTTTAAAGCTCATCTTGGAGAGGAGTGGATTTCTTCAGCAAGTGACTGACTGTTGAAGGAAGTCTGATAAATATTCAATCATCATTCGGAGTATTTATACATGAAAAATTAGTTCTGCACCTGATCAATAGAACAGAAATTTGAACCACCATGACAAATGCGATTCAAGGTAGATTAGGGATTTCCAACAAATAATATTGTTGGAAACGAATAAACTATTTTTTTAGATATGTGCTCATTGTTTTACTTTTCAAATTTGAAATGCACGGGCTAAACTTATTTCAACTCAATCTTTGTTATCAAGTAAGTTTGAGAATATTAGATCATGATGATAAGTATAGACCTAATTTGAAAATAATATAACCAACACGCTTTTTCAAATCTAGCAAACAATTTTGAAAAATACCCTATATATTATTTCCATCTATCATACAACTCATCTCAAAAAGTTGAATTATAGATTCGTGAATCATGAAAAATTGTCTCTACATAATTGATGTATATGGTAATATAAATTGCAAAAAAATTATCAGATTCTATTTCCCCATAAGACATAGAGACAGATTGAATAAGGTATTACATCAATATTTATAATACGAGAAAATAGTGGGCGGCGGTAGATGCAGGGGGGCTGCGCCTCCCCCCCCTTACCACCTGGATCCCAGAGAATCTTCTGGAAGACATGGCAGCTAGATATGAAAAATTGAAACTTTTGGTAAACAATTTTTGCTGCTCAATTTGTGGTAGTTGGGGGATGAACATATATAAGAAGTCCTAACCACTATCGCCTGTGCTAAGGGAGTGAGGGTGGTTTTTCACATAATCATATCTCGGAAATCTATACATTTATCTATACGGATACGCCATCCTGTACAACATTTCCCACATGTTTCATTTATTTTTTCAAGTGTCTAGTTTTTCCTCATTTATGCCTTATTATTAATCCTTTAAGAACTCCTTGCTGATTATGAGTTTATAAAAAGCATTGAATTCTGTTCAATGTATAATGTATACTAATTTCACTATTTTATGCATTCCCCTATAAGACTGTCGCAGAAATTTAGCTTTCTAGTGTTGAGTATACTCTACTACCAAGCCATATCAGACTGAGCTCGCGCCCGCTGCTGTAGGTACTCTCTCCTAGTAAGTAGTTGTCAAGAGATAAAATTTTTATTTTTTCGTTATCGAAAGTGCTATATTATCCTACTCGATCTGCTGAGTGCATACAAACATGAATTTGTTTCCAGTATAAAAATTTTTATTGAAAGTTTTGGTAAAGTCTATTGATGAAAAACTCAATGAACATGAATAGTTAAAACAAATCCGCATTCACTGAGAATTTGTCATTCCACTTCATTAAAGCCTACTTCAACTCAGAGCATGGCAGTATGCCTTGGTAGTGGCAGTAGTTATGGACTTTGATATATTAATTCTTAATTCTTTGATACATTTAATTCTTTTGTGATTACATAAAATGTGCTACATTGCTGTTTATGAATTATTATCCAGGAATTGTGATCTATGAGTTATAAAGTTACTATAATATACCGGTACAATTTATGATCAATTCATGGATTATCACCTACTGTGATTGTGAAATGTTGTTATAATATAAATGAGGCTCGATGCACATTTGCGACGCTAGCCAGTTGTGTTTTTACGAGTGGAGCGACTCTCTGCCGGCAGCCAATTTCAATTCAGTGCACACTTGTGCGTATCAACAGCGTCTCACTGTCGAGCGACGTCAATTTGAACTCAACAATTTCCGCAGATTGGGCAACTTGACCATTCATCGTGATAGGAAAGTTCTGATTTCTAATTTTCAAAGTTTTTTGTTACCTATACCAGATGTTAGCATATTTAGCGAGCAGTTATTATAAAAATCACAATAATTATTGAAGGGATCAATTACTCATCGGCAGTAATAGATAAATTAATCGATTGATAACTAATATAGAGATAATACAAATGAAGAGGAAATAGTACAGCTTTTTGAAAAAGACCTTTTACTTCTTTTTAAAATGCGATAAACCTCTAAATTATAAAACCATTAAAATCAATTTATAGAAAGCACTATAAATTTCAGGATTTACTCCCATCTCCAGGCAAAAACTCAAAATAAATAAACATTAGTGTTGACTTATTCAAAATTATAATAAATAAGCATTATAGCATTGAAAACCTTATATTATGTTTTTTTCAATCATTGATGAACATTGTTTCAATAATCTTGAATTAGTTAATACTGATGTTTATTTATTTCGAATTTGTACCTGAAGACGGGATAGAAAAAAGTCCCGCAATGTATAGTGCTTTAAATCAATTTTTAATTGTTCTATAATCATTCAAAGAACATTTTGTTGTTTGAGAAATGCTACTATATCAATTCTATATTTATTAATTTACACAATACATTAACAGCCTATATACACAACATATAGGTACAGTTTATAGAATAATTATAGGGGTTAAAGAAAGGAGACGGGGCCGCGCTATCTGTACACTGCGCTGGGTACAGTCCACTATTTCGCATCCTACTGTGAGAAGCTTTCAGGGAGTTTCTAGTTGTGTGGTTGCTGGAATTCTAGTGAAATAGGTGGCACCGGACGAATTGTTGAAGTGGATGAGAGTGCGTTTGGAAAACGTAAGTACAATCGCGGTCGTCTGACTAGAACTCGTTGGGTAGTTGGTAGTATGGATCGAGAAAGTATTTTTTTTTTAATTGTTGAAAAATAGGACTCAGATACTCTACTTCGAATAATTTCGGATAATTGGAGCCTGGGACGACAGTCATTACTGATATGTGGAGGGGCTACAATAAATCTCTCTAGAAATGGATATCTCCACAAAACAGTAAATCACTCGCTGAACTTTGTTTGCCCTGGTGATCGAAATGTGCACACTCAGACCATAGAAAGTCATTGGGCTAAGATAAATCACGATATGCGTCGAAGAATAGGTCGAATGGCAGTTACTTTGTTCGAAACATATCTCGTGGAGTATGTATGGAGAAATATGTATTCGAGGACAGAGGAACAGTTTGAAGACTTTTTCAAAGCCATCAATTATTTTTCCCGCAGTAGTTTCATTTCCTTTAATAAATGTACAGGATAGCTTAGCAAGATACCCGTAGTATAGATAATTAATTGATAAGGTCTAGATTAGGAAGTAGAATAGAGAAATGCTATTTCTAGCAGCTTATGTAAATATAGGCAGCAGCATACAACTTGGCTAATGAGATGACAAGGCTCTCTGGGCCGCTTTGGGTACATAAATTGAGAATTGCTTCATAAATAGTCCACTATTCGAAAAATAATTTTCCATATTACTTGGAGCGGGTGGAGAAGCATTCTACTTTCAAATGGGATGGCTGTGTATTCTTATTCTGCATTAGTTCTTAAGTTATTTTCAATTTTGGCAGGAGAAGATGTTACAGGACTCTTCAAGACTTCTAATTAGGACATTTGGTGAGTTCATGGTGCTAGTCTCATTATGTACACTGAATATATGGTCTTAGTTTGACCAAATTTCTCATTTCACCATATAGTAAACTATTTGTAATTTGATATGTGTGTGTTTGTGTACTGTAATGTCTATGTAATGTATTTAGTCTCTTCATGTACACTGAATAATTATAATAGGACTTAAGGATAAGTATAAAAGGACGTAATCTTTATAAAAAAATCTGGTGTGGTAAACTCACACAGCTTTCCTTGCTACCTTGTTCATTGAGCTGTGAGCCTAATTCTTAAACGAGAATAATTAAGAGGAATAACATAATGACGATTGGCGGCAACATATTTGAAACTATGATCAGACTACTGTATATGTGTATATATATAATTGTTTTCAGAGTACATTTTCCTTTGTGTAAATTGTGAAATTCGATGATTTTTTTAAAAGTCGTCAAAACAGCTGTTCTACAGATGAAAATCTCGACTATGTATTCTTTTAATAAACTGTTGTACCTACCTACCTCATGCACGAGAAGGAGTTAACAAAGTCCATTTCTCAAGGATGGGGTGGACCCCATTAGTTTCCAAGGAAAAAGACTCATGCCAGTTGATAGAGCTGATAAATAACTATACAGGGCATGAATTTAAAATAAATCAGTCAAGTCAATTTTGAGAAAATCGTGAAAAACATGGTTTTTTAGTAATTATCCGCCATTTTTTCCGCCATATTGAATTTAATTTCATTGATTTTCTTATTGTCGGGTCCTCATGGTATAAGGACCTTAAGTTTAAAATTTCAATTCAATCGGTTAATTAGGAATGGAGTTATCGTGTTCACAGACATACACACATACACACACACACACATACCACACATACACACACACATACACACACAGCCCAACACCCAAAAATCATATTTATGGACTCAGGGGACCTTGAAACGTATAAAATCTTGAAATTGGGGTACCTTAATTTTTTTTGGAAAGCAATACTTTCCTCACCTATGGTAGTAGGGCAAGGAAAGTAAAAATACGTTCTTAGTTTGACTAAATTTGTTCTTATAATCGATAGTAATGTGTGTGTTTATCCAGTCACTGTAGGCTACCACTGGCTTTACCACTTTAACCTGGCTGGTCCACCAATTTATTCCTTAAAGTAGAATCCTTAACAATAGACTACGAAAATGTAGAAATTCATAAACAATAGGCGACCACTGAAGGGTCACTAGAACTACTAACTGTTCGTCCATTGTTTTCGGCGGCCCCGTCTCCTTCCTTCTACCCGTTTTGAGATATCTCCAATATTTTTCGAGATATGGTGTCCACTCTTGAAAGTGTGAAATTTTTTTTCAATTTCTTCATCCAATCTTCTGCTATTTTAGGACTTTTAACTCTACAACAATGCTTCGGAGAAATAGTTCTCTGAGTTATCGTTCTCAGGTTGTCCAGCCAAAAGATTTCGTTGTCAAAGTAAGCAATTAATTCCTCCTAGTCTTGAATGAATAAAATTTCAAGCAAATAATTGGAAGCAAAACTGAAGATGAACTTGTCACACATTAAGTCCAAGATCACATAATCTATCTATACTTATAAAATTCTTATCTCACTGACTCACTCACTCACTCACTGATCACGATTTCTGGAAAACTACTGGATGGATTGCAACAAAACTTGGAATATAGATTCCTTATACGTACAAGGTGCTCACTAAGAAATATTTTGGCGATATCTCAACTCTAAGGGTGGTTTTTAAGGGTTTAAAGTTCGTCTTTTAGCATGTATATTCTTCATCTCCTAATCTCTTACCGTAATTATAATTGAAATATCCATATCATAATATCATATCATACTACAGAACTATAACCTAGAGAGAGTACCTCTTCGAAACAGTTGTTAACTGGAAACTAGATATATAATTTTGTCAGGTTGTCAGGTTGATATGACTTCATTAGGTTGGCACCAAGTTGTAGAACTAATTAAAATGCATTTATTGAGAACAAATTGATTGGGCACTGCTGCTTCAATCAGAGCTATTCCTGGGAGTGTAGATGATGTTTATTTTTCATAAAACAAACTTTTATGACGGGAGTTGCTTCTATCAATTGATCCTATTCTATCAAGACTAATTTTGTTTGTATATCAGACAGATCGCGAAAACTACTTAAACAATCTCGATGAAATTTTAATGATTCAGTATGATATATGGAGGGTATTTTTAAAACTTCAGTAGTGTCCGTTGTGGAATCTGTTTGCATAGAATGAAGAGATACGGCCAAAATTCAACTTGGGCGAAAGAAAGGGGCTATTTATTAAAACGGTCAAATAGCTGTTGTTGCTTTTCCTAATGTAAAAATATCTTCCATAGAAGTGAGGCGCTTTTCCCATTTCCCAATTATTCTCCAACATTGATTGTTTTACCAAAGAAAGTAGATGAAGGTAGCTTTCAATAAAAAAAATCTGGTATGGCGCACTCACACAACTTTCCGTTATGAAAATTGATCACCTGACGCTAGTGTTCACGCGCATCGCAAGTCTACTTATAAATAAAGATCTGAGCCAACTGGTGACAGGACAATAACGCTGGAGACATACGAGTTCTGCTATCTCTTCATAGTGAATCATTCAATAGAATCAACAGTTGCCAACAGTTTGCAATTGGATAAGAACATTTTCTCGAATTTCGTGCTTATTTCCAATTTTAGGTGAAAATGTAACTGAACATTAATTGTAGAGATTTTCATGCTCAATCTTTTCCATTTGAATTTTTTGTTTAAATTGTATCTGAAGCCTGATAAATGGGAATCTAAAATCAAACTTTGCATAGATGGGCGGAGCTCCTGAAATTTTTACAGATATGGGACTTGTGGCAGTTGATAGAACTTATCAATGACTATTTTAGGTATGAATTTAATCAAAATCGTTGGAGCCGTTTCCGAGAAAATCGCGAAAAATCCTTTTTTTGACAACATTTTCTCCATTTTAGCCATCTCTAAAGTGTGTGTGAGTGTATGTGCGTCTGTGTACACGATATCTCATCTCCCAATTAACGGAATGACTTTAAATTTGGAACTTGAGGTACTTACAATATAAGGATCCGACACGAACAATTTCGATCAAATGCAATTCAAGATGACGGCTAAAATGGAGAAAATGTTGTCAAAAACAGGGTTTTTCGCGATTTTCTCGAAAATGGCTGCAACGATTTTGATTAAATTTATACCTAAAATAGTAATTGATAAGCTCTATCAACTGCCACAAGTCTCATATCTGTAAAAACTTCAGGAGCTCCACCCCATCTATGCAAAGTTTGATTTTAGATTCTCAATTATCAGACTTCAGATACAATTTGAGAAAAACATTTTGAGTGGAGAAGATTGAGCATAAAAATCTCTACAATTAATGTTCAGTAACATTTTCACCTAAAATTGAAAATAAGCTCGAAATTCGAGAAAATGTGATTATACAATTGCAAACTGTTGGCAACTGTTGATTCTATTGAATGATTCACTATAAGAGATAGCAGACCTCGTATGTCTCCAGCGTTATTGTCCTGTCGCCAGCTGACTTGGATATTTGTTTGTAAGAAGACCTGGTTTGGAGGTCATGCCATAAATATCCTTACAATTGGAACTCCTGAAACCTTAAACCGCTCCAATTACATCTTGAGCACATACAGGACTCCAAGTGAATTCAGAAACTATGGCAGGCATGTGAGTAAACTGAATAGGTTCACCGTCATTTGGTATATCATTCACAATCTTCTCAACTGACTCAAGAAAGTAATTGTTGAAGTCATCTGCTGTGGCAAATGAGTTGTTGGTCTCTTTTGATGATGGTCTTATTTTGTTTATAAGGGTCCAGGCAGCTTTTATTTTATTACTGGACTCCATAATGAGTTTTACGTTTGCTTCCTATTTTGTTTCCCTAATTTTATTGCAATACCCATGTCTAAGATTCTTCAATACAATGTTCAGATTAGGGTTTGTTTTACACATGTCACTTACCAAGAGAATAAGCTCTCTCAGTTCTTCAAGTTCTGAAGTGAACCAATCGCAACTTGGACGGGTTGGACCACCCCCAGTCGACCAGCATCCCTCCCCAATGATGAGAAAACCCTTTCAGTCTTCACAGGAAACAAAGAATCAAAAAGTTCCTTAAAACTACAAAAGAAAAGCGTAAACCCCTCCCTTGCTGACAACGTTGAAATCATATTAAACCAGGGCTCAATTCGATCCTGTAGTGAAGCACAAAAAATCTGAAGACAATTCTCATTAAATGATCGATACTGGATAGTTTTGAGTGTTTTACCCCGTCTATAGCAAGCCAACCGAGCTCTCAGAAGGATATGTTTGTGGTCTGATATTTGATCCTTGCTAACATTCACAGTGAAACAATCCGGATCTAAGTTTGTTACAACTGAGTCAAGAGCTGAGCATCCTCTTGTTGCCTCACTTATTTAACTTGTCAGCCCAAACCCCTGCAAAACATTCAGAAACACCCTGGCATCCCTTGGTGAATAAATTGCATTGAAATTATGGTCAGTTCCAATCAACACATAATGACCCACAGACAGTGCATAAGAAATACAAAGCTCCAACTTATCAAAAAACAGGTTTGCATCCCCTCTAGGAGACCTATACATCGATATCACTATGAGTGATAGCTCAACAATATAAAAACCTGCGAATTCCGCCGAAACTTCCACACAGTAAGTTGACAAGTCAAGTGGTTTAATAGTAAAATTATTCCTATTGTTAAAATATACAGCTACACCGCCCCAAGGTGACTGTCTACAGAAACTGCCAGTAAGTGCCAGCCTATCAATATTCTGGTAGAATGGTAACTCTTGTTCAACCAGCCAATGCTCTATGATACACAATATGTCAACATTCTGTGATTTACATAAGATTTCAAGTTCATTCAATTTGTTTCTTAAACACTGCACATTTATGGAGCATAAATTCAATCGGAATTTTTTATTATTACTTCTAGATTACTTCTAGAAAACTCTAAATAATTAGGGCTTGACTCATTCACATGCATATCAAAACTTAGATCACTCTTAGGGGCGCCAGGTCGAATCCTAAAAAAAGGCTGACTCGAATCAGACAATGATTGCTGACCTCCAGAAACATTCAGACAATCCCTTCCATCCTCAAGCAGAGTGTCCACACTTACATGATTCGCCAGATCGAACCCTAGAAAAGGCTGACTCACATCAGACAGAGAATGCTGATCTCCAAATACATTGAGATGATCCTCCACACCAAGGCACAAGGAACTGCCAACTGCCAAACCATCATCATTTAAACCAGGAGAGACTGAAACACTTGACTGCATTGCCTTGGAAGAAAATGAGGACACTCTTGACGAGGGGTGGCCGATACATCTGCTGTCAAAATCCCTTATAATATCATTTATTTTATTAGCAATAAGTAATTTACTCATTCCATTCAGATGAAGTCCGTGGCTTGTATGGAACCGCCTCTCCAAAGTCCACAATTCTAGTACATGAACCGGATACACATCAGTTAAACGTCTTATGAGTGTATTTATAGCAGCTATAGTTTTATTAATATGTGAGCTTCCAGGTAAATCATAGCGGTAGGGAATAGTGGATATGATTATATTACTCTCTATATATGCTTCAATCACCTCAGTTAACCCCTGCATGAACGCTGACTTGCAGATCTCATCAGAGTTATTATTAATACTATTAGTACCGCCCAAAACGACAACCCAATCTTTTTGTTGGCAGTTTTTGACCTCATTTGGGGAGAGCATCCAGTCAGTCAAAGCTTCAAGCCTTGCCCCTAGAAGAATGTGGGCAACACAAGAAAACTCATTTGACAGCAAGGAGCCCACACGCTCACGCAACTCCCTACCATGACTATCAGCCCACAAATGCAGTCTTCTATCTAAACCAAACCCACTAAGCGAACTGACATCTCTGCAGGCAGCATTAACCAAGGAGCATGATCTGCGGAAACTAAGAAACTATTCAAAGCCAATTTCGCCAAACCAACATTCTTTCCCACATCTGTCAATAGCTTTTCATTCAATTTCAAATCATTTGCTAGTTCAGAGATCTTATTAAGAAATACATTTTTCTTATCAAGATTATCACTAATAATATTTCCCATCGCACCTGCCTTTACCGCTCTGCAGCTTGACAAGACAGCAGCAACAGAGTCCTCCCCTCCTTCTTTATCGTCTGTTTGAGTCCCAAAATCAATAGTTGTCTTATCATTCAACTCCATAATAATCCTATCATTAACAATGGACCGACCTATTGCAGCATGCCACTGCACTAACAAACGAGCATTTTCCTCAGACAATGCATTTTCCTTTTCAACTCCCCAACAATAACACAACATTTATCACAAACATTATCAGAATTGTTTCCCTCATAGCAAACACTTCCATCGAGAGAGTGAATGTTATTCGTACTCAAATCCAGTAGACGGTTTACCCTTATTATCATATACTTTGAATATTATGTTATACTCTAATTAAGAGTGATAAACCATGTCATGTCATTAAATCAGATTATTTTGATAGAGTCTATTAAAATTTCTAGATAATATTTCTTGCGAGATATGGTAAGCTGTTTGAATGATTACACAGCTTACCTCCCACACAGGCACAGCATTTTCTGTTATCGACAGACGACATAATCTGTTCTTCCAAGGATGAATTATCCTTTTAATGTCCTTTTAATGTTTTTGCAAACCGAGAGTATAAGAACTTTATATCAGACAAGACTAACACAAAGGCTCTATACAAGACCCACAGCATCAACAATTGAAGGCGAATGGAAAAATATCAAAGACACTATCAAAGAAGTAGCCCATGAAATACTTCACGAAAAAAATTGTTAAAAGACGAAAAGGTTTGAAAATTTGGAACGACGAGATTTCCCAAGCTATTGCAGACAAGAAAAAAGCATACAAGGAACTCCTTCAGTCACCAACAGACCACACAAAAGAAAATTATCGGCTCAAACGTAATATAGCGAAAAATACTGTTAAGAAAGCACATGAAGATTCATGGGACAGATTCATCTCAGGAATAGAAGATGACCTTCATGGCAGGCAGGAAGCTGCTTACAAATGGATGAGACACCTCAATAGTATGGTCAAAGAAATGGCTGAGATAAAAAATGTGAGCAAACATGAATGGATTGAACACTACAAAGAACTGTGGTATGACCAAGATTTGCCAGTCATGGAAAGTATTGACCAGCGGATGGATCCAGTGAGTGATGTTGATCTCATAAGCATTGATGAGTTGGAAGAAGCTCTCAATAAAACGAAAAATAGGAAGACAACTGGGGTGGATCTGCTAAATATGGAGCTTTTAAAATATGGCGGAACATTACTGAAATTTCGACTGCTTCATCTAATCAACATGTGCTGGACATCACGTTATGTGCCTGAGGAGTGGAGAAAAGCTTAAGTAATATCTCTATTCAAGAAGGGAAGCAGAAAAGACCCGAATAATTATAGAGGTATATGCTTGTTGAGCAATGTCTATAAATTGTACAGCAGAATTCTAAACAATAGACTTCGGAAAATCTCTGATGTACTCCTACTAGAGGAGCAGGCTCGTTTCAGAAAGTGCCGATCATGTAAGGACGATGTTTTCTCATTGAAATCATAGCTCAAGATCATAGCAATAAGGGTAGAATTTAATTTAGAGACACACCTTGCATTCGTGGACTACAAAAAAGCGTTTGATAAAGTCAATCGTCAATTATTGTTGGATAAGTTGATCAAACGAGGTTTCCCAATTCATTTAGTCGAAGTCATCAATTTTTGTACAGTGAGACAAGAATAATCCTGGACTGCTCAGGCTCCCAGTCAGAAGAAATTGTTATCAATGTTGGTTTGAGACAGGGTTGTCCTCTCTCACCAACTCTCTTCAATATTTATGCGGACGACCTTTGTAGGAAGTGGAAGCAACAAATTCACCCAGGTATACAACTAATTATTGCTGTATTATATTGCTGTCAATTCATTATGGTTTGCAGATGATCAAGTAATATTGCAGGAATCAGAGGACAATCTGCAAAGAGCAATATATCAACTCCATCTCCTGAGCTCAGAATATAATATGAAGATTTCCTTGCACAAAACAAAAGTGATGGCGTTTCTGGGGAAGTCTCCAATACGTTCTAAAATAGTTCTCAACAACAGAATACTGGAACAGGTATCACATTTCAAATATTTGGGATGTGATATTACATACGAGGAAGACCACGACTTGAATGCAAAAATTAACAGATTCCAATACATATGCGGAACTATTAACAGAACTCTCAAAAATAAAGCCCGAAAAGAGACGAAACTAAAATTTTATAAAGTAATGGCCGTCCCTACACTTTTGTATGGCTCTGAAACCTGGGTACCAAAGAGAAGGGAGTGGAGCAGGTTACAGGCGGCCAAAATGAGATTTTTAAGGTCAGTGAAGGGATGCACCAGAGAGGACAGGCTTTATAATATCGATATCCGTAGAGAGCTCAATGTAATCTCCATACCTCAACAAGTTGACGGGAATCGACAACAGTGGAGAGAACACGTTGAGAGAATGGGAAATGGAAGAATCCCGAAAGCTGCCATTGATTACAAGCCAGAAGGGAGGAGAAGTATTGGCAGACCAAGAAAAAGGTGGGAGAATGTTTGAAGGCGGAACAGGTATTAATGCCTACCCCTGTAAGAAGACGACGACGATGTCCTTCAGCAAGTTTTTCCAGGGATGAGACCTAGTGCAATCGAATCATATTATAAGCCTACTATGTTCTGAATTCCGTGAGAATCGTTAGAGCCGTTTTCGAGATCCGGTGAAATACAAACATATAAACATCCAAACATATACACATATAAACAGAAATTGCTCGTTTAATAGTATAGGATACTAAGAAAGCAATTTCTGTTTGAATATGTGTGTTTGTGAATATGTATGTATGTCGGACGGATCTCAAAAACGGCTCTAACGATTTTGATTAAATCAAGAATATTGTGGATTTGGGACAAAAAACATTATTTTGGAACAGGTCTCAACTCTGGGAAAATTCGCTGGAGTTCCTTGAGAAGGATTATTGGTCCCTCAAGTAGCAGCTGATCAGAAAAAATTTTCCATAGTCTGTTGAAAACGTAAGAGAGTGTGAGCAAATGAAAAAGATTATAATAGCTGTAGTTGAGTTACCAATTTTGGCGACCTTATTTTATAACAATGCAGTATTCATGGAACATCTAGAAGAATAGATTCAGAGAATGACTGGATGATAGTAAAAGAAATTAAAAATCGGTCTCTCCAAACATTTGGTAGTTGAATGTGATGTTCATTGTGAGGTGGGTGATAAAAATGTGACTAATTTCTTCAGCTTCTATTGTACTGGTTCCTATGTTGCTCTATGTTTGCACGCAGCCATGGCCTTGAGAGAGCCAGTTGCACCGTATGTTAATTCATAATCCGGACTAAATACCACGAGAACCAATCAGAGAAGCCTTCTATTAAAAAGTAAACCCTGCTCTGATTAATTCTCATGAAATTTAATCCTGATTGAACAGGCTTTTGTGCTACCACTGGGACTGATATTTTCATGTTTCAAAATCAGCTAAAAACTAAATCGAAAAAAAAAATAATATTCCATCAGCTGCTCCTATTTCCTTTCGTGATGTTATTGCATGGCACAAGACAAACCTATTGATATTGATAGATATCAAGTAAATACTTAAGTTGTCAATTGAGATAGAAATTAAATTGAGTTACATGTTAGTTTACATCCTAAGCTTTCGGTTTTAAGCTAAGATCAAAGAAAGAGAAGAAGAAAGATATAATGGTAGTCAATAATCAAAGTGATTGAATACACTCTATTCAGATTCATGCAAATTCACATTAAAGTGATCCCACTTTAATATTTATTATAGAAAAGTTTAGGACATAAGAAATCAGCCACAATATGTTATACTAACTATTATGAATGAACTCTCATGTATGAATGGACTTCCATGGAAGGAAGAATCAGTGGATTGGCTGCTTTTACATTTTTGGATGAGTGAAACAAAAAGTAAGCGACAAGCTATGCCAAAAATTCCAGAAAAAGCAAGAGATCCATGGATAGGCTACCAGAGTCATCAAATTCCGAATCAACTTAATTTGGAATTCAATGTTCAATTGCATCAAGAAAAAACAGAAATAACATGATCACTGCTAATTTGATAACTGTCAACTGGAAATATTATTTACCAATGAATAAAGTCAAGGTAGACTCTTAAGTCCCGCCCAATATTCTACAAAATTCGCTGCAATTAGACTATACTCTTCTACAGAGCACTTCCAACATATTGATTCGAATGATTTGACTCAATTATTTTCATGCCAAGTTGTGGCGTAATCTCAAAAACGACTATAATAATTTTGGTAGGATTTAGATTATAAATTTTTCACAAAAATAATTTTATCTTTTAATTCCTGTAGTGAAGCACGGGTGCCCTGCTAGTAAGAGTATAATTACCTCGTCTTTGATAGATACAAATTATTTTTATTATTCATATTTGAAGTATTTTCACTGTGTTCCCCTTCTAAATAGTTACATTTACGGATTGTCCAGATTCGAACCCGGGCCTCTGAATTATAAAGCCAGCATTATAATCCACTCGACTACGTCTACTCTTTACTTTATTACCTACTCCACTCTACTCTACTCTAAACACAAGAAGTATCACATAAACATACATAAAGCAAAACTTGACTATCAAGGAAGTTTGCTAATTTGTATAGACACAGTACAATAAGGAGTTCCCTAACTGTTATTTTAAACTCCCTCAAGCCCTCAATTCCTCTGAAGTGAGATGGGAGTACTCCAGTTATATGAGTGAATGAATCAGTTCCACCTCGCTTTTAATATGGATGTTTTATAATGTGCCCGATTATCATTTCTGGGAGAAAAAAAGTACGGTAACATCATTGCTGAAAATGAGAATTTTTCTGAAAAAGTAAACGATTTCAATAACCACCCCATTAGTAAACAATAACACTGGACATGCCAGTCCAGCTATTTATTGGAATTTATTCTTACTTAAATTCTGTTTGTAATCGAATCTTCATTATTCCAATGTATTAACATATCGGTTATAGTTACTAGAATCAATCATTCTTCATTTTTGTCAGTACTTATTCAATTGTCCTGAGCTCTTCGAATAATGAATAATTTTTCTGTAAAATATTAATTTGAGTAATGAATACCGTAACTAATCACAAATCCGTTGTGAATTGAATAACGTGCTATTTCATGTTTTTTGGAAATTCACTTTTGGATCAAAATTATGTTGAAAGAAGGAATTTTGAATTTTTCATGGTTCTCAATAATTTACACATTGATATTGTTCAATTTCTTTCAAACATGGATAGGGGTTACTGATGAGCTATATAGTGCATATTATCAAAAAAATTAAATCACTCAAACTGGAATATTGTTACGCTAATAATAATTTATACATTCCTAAGCATAGACGTTACTCGTAACACATGCATGAATATTATAATGGTTTCCCCTCTCATCGATTCTAAAGAGTCGAAAAGACGACGAGCCTCATTTTGGATGATCAGAATAACAAATTTACTCAATTATCTAATAGTCTCAATTCAAGGCAGTCTTAGATTTTTTGGATCATTATTATAAGCAAATCACAACTCAATATCAACAATGACTGACAACTTGTAGACAAATGTATTACAATATCTGCAAGTCATTATTTATAGCGTGAAAATTGATTTACTGTAGTGAAGACATGTTGACAAGTAAAAATTGATGAAAAACGAATGTTTAAGCTGATGATTGATATGGAAGAATAAAACGAAGAGACACAGTGGAATTATTTATTGCTTGATGTATCTCAGCGGTTCTGTGCAGCCCCCACTGTTGCATCTAATTCATCCGATATGAGTCTCAGAATTGTCATTGTGAGTACTACGGTATTTAATCACATATAATATATTCACAAACAAATAGTATCTATAGTAGGCCTACCCCACCATTTAGTAAGTGAAGTTCAATTGCCAATGTTCCTCTTGCCTATACAGTAGATACGGTTTATATTTTATATGTGATTCAGTAGGTAGATAACTGCAGGCAATTGAATTATGAACCTCATTCTTATCCTCATTCTATGTAGAGCTGTAGGGAGACTTAATTACCTAGAATTAATAGTACCCTTTTTTATTTTTTTAGACACGATAGAGCAAGGGTCACACCACTATCAAGTGCCAATAGAGTACTAGTGTTATTTTATGTAGGCTTGTTGGCTTGGCCTTTCAAGTAGCCATATTAAAATGAATTATTGACCGAAGCGAAGCTGAGGTCTTAGTTTCGACTCGATCGGCTTTTGTATGTTTGTTTGTTTGTTTGTACCGCAGTTACAGTCGCAGTTATTGTCCGATTTGGATGAAATTTGGTATGCAAGTTTTTTGAAACAAGGCGCAGAAACGTATGTGTAACGATTTTTGATAAGACCTCCGGTTTTTTTTTTAATATTTAAAAAACAGTAGAATAACCTCAAAAGTATCTTTGAAGATACAGAAACTCATGTTCCTACTTTTTATAAGCACGATTTTTTATAATTGATTATTAGAGAAGTTGTAATATATGTTTATATTGTGAATATGGAGACGATATAAAGGTACCTCCTTGATAAGTCCGGTGTCCCTGCAAACAGTGTCTTTAGCACTTTCAATGGAGAAAATAATAGATGACATGGTTAAATCTTCACAATAATATACTGTACTTACTGGCCCTTCTCATTAGATTGAGTGTTGTATTCATGAGTGAGGTCTACTGTTCGCAGAACTACTAGTAAATATAGGAAGAGGTAGAACGTAATGAATGCTCAGTGATGCATTCTCTATGCTAGCTGGACCAGCATAAGCGCAACTACTTTTAATAAATAAATTAATATTATTGTTGATGTATTATTAATTTGAAGTCTGGACAAACATCAGTACCGGTATTTCCTGTTTCAACGTCAAATCAAGCGTATCAGACTATGTTCATGACTCATGAAATAAAGGTTTTTTAATGTAATTTTTTGACTAGTGAGAGGATTGGTTGATTTGTCAGGAGTGCTACCGCAAGGTAAGGTTTGAGGATACGCCACTGGACAGGCCGTTATATCAGGTAAATCACAAATCCATGTAAATCACATGGGTTCATATCAAAAAAGTAGGTAGGGTACCGTAGCTCAAACTATGTTTTATGAGACATTTTTGTCTGTATTTTGAAGAACCCCGTTGAGTCGAAATCTTGGGCTCATCACTTAAATATTTTATGTACCGTAGAGCTTTGATTGAAAGTGCTAGATACTATCATAGAAAAATAGAAACTAATGCCTAGTTCATGATATCGCCTAGTCACTGGCCAAGTGGCTTGTCAAGTCGCTACCCAAGCTGGTAAGCTTGGCTACGTTGGTCTTTCCATGCACACTGCAATGTGACCATTTGTGGATGCTCGGCTGGCCACTCGCCTTCGCTCGACAAGAATCGGAGTAAAGGCCAGTGAAGGTCAATGAAGTCGAGCGCTGGCGACATTAGTACGCATTGTGACGCATTTCTACGCAATAAGATAATGTATTCTCTATTAATAGTGTATTCTCTAATGTATCCTTTATTAGATAATTTATACTGGGGCGGCGGCAAATTTCGAAATATCAAGCGACGTTCTGAGTTTAGCTGATAGATAGTTACATGTTATTTCGAACCTTCAAATTATGCATAATGCATTTTTTCGTCCTCTACAATAAAATGAAACAATTTGTGACACATATGACTCTTGCGATTGTATGCCACATCCACATGAGTATGATATTGAACTGATTACTCCCTATCATCAATTCATTTCAGTTTGGTTTTCAACTCGAATTTCATCTTGCAGGTTCGTACAGCGTTCATCCTCCTATTTCTCCAGCAATCGTCTCAAGGATTCTATCGCAGAGACTGCGGATATCCATACCGATATCCTCCCTGTTACACTCTGCACTATTGTCCTTCTTATTATCATCAGGTCATTCTCAGCTGCCCACAGTGTGCTTGCAGCAATGATCATTATCCCAGACAAGAGTCACAATCTAATATAGGGACGTTCAGCGCACCAACAGAACATGGTATTTCAATGAAAAATACCGTAGATAATACGAAGGTGTCAATAATAGGAGATAGAAATCGTTTAAGCATGGCAACCAATAACATGGAATGGTGGGAATGAAACAAATATCAAGATATTGATTCATAATAATGTTTGCATCTATGTAAAAACTATGATAATATAATTTAAATATTTATGTTGATGGTGTTTCAAAAATAAATATGTATTAGGTATATTCATGTTATTTTTATTCAAGATGACCTTAATTTGCGAACAGTAATCGATTTTCTTTGAAACTGACATTTTCTATAAATAATGAAATCAATCCTTCCCATTTAACCTATGCTGACAGTTACTAAGTGAATCACCCTATAGACGCCGTCATCAAGTTATAAAATAGAAACAGGACAAAAGAAAATCCAATTATGAAATGTTTTGAGTAATACTTTGTCTGTCCTTACAGACAGAGCCAACCAGACAGGCACTGCTGTCAGGCACTCAGTCTTCCTTTAGGAAGGGTGCCGCATGAGGCTAGCTCTGCAAGTAGCTTAAAAATCACTTTTCTGTGGTTCGGAGCTTATCTAAAACTCCATTCATCCCTCATCATTTAATTGCTCTGCCATCCTGACCGCTGGCCTTCTGGACTTCAGCTCCCTTCTATATAAATACGGAATGTCCTGGTGGATTGGGCATATGCATGGTAGATCCTCCTACACAATCTAATGTCTAGTACCTGGCTGAGCTGAGAGAGTCCATACAACGTCCTTCTAAGCCTCTGTTTCACACATCGAATATGGTGAACCCAACTCAAGTCGAAAATAGCCCCAAGAAATTTGTATCGGTCAACTCTCATGATTGATCCACATGTACAGACTGAGGATTCTAAATCTGTACATGTATGCATTTTCACCTGCCTTGAGCCTGGATCTGATTGGTTCCTTGTTACAATCAGCATATACTTTGTTTTAGTTATATTTACTGTTAAGCTATTATGGTTGAACCAGTTTTTTATTTTTGAAAGGTCTATAGTGGCATTTTTATATACATCCTCCCAATCCTTGTCAACATAAACAACAACCGTGTCATCAGTAAATAGAAATATCTTGCTTGTTGTGTTGAGCTTTGAAATGTTATTGATAAGGAACAATATTGGACCCAGGGTGCTTCCCTGAATCACCCCATAGTCAACACTGTCCCTCTCACCACATTTACCATCAATTTGAATAAACTAATGGCGTTCATAGAAGTAGCTTCTGAACCACTGCAAAGCAGTATTTTTAATTCCAATAGCTTCAAGCTTCTTGAAAAGCTTGCCTCTATCTATAGAGTCAAAAGTCTTGGCCAGGTCCAGGAACGACATTAAAACTTTATTTTTCAATTTAACTGACTCAAATAGAGCATCATTGGTATTTTTTTATTTTTGAAATCCATATTGGATTTTTGCAAGTATGTTATTATTAGTCAAATATTCTGTTAGCTATAATTTAACACATTTTTCAGTAATCTTAGACAATGTTGTTAGATGAGATATGGGTCTGTAGTTTGAAAATTGATTTTCAGGTCCTGATTTGTAGATTGGGATGATTTTTGCAATTTTTAGATTTTCCGGAAACTGTCCTGTACAAATGCTTAAATTAATCAAATGATGGATAGGATTAATTAATGACTCAAGATTTTCTTTGATTAATTTAGTTGGAATGAGATCGTACCCTGGAGTACTTCTATCTTTAAGACTATGTATCACTTTCATTATTTCATTTTTTGTGACCTCTTTAAACTCAAATACTGCTTCAACTCCATACTCAGAATCATTAACTACTGGTTATCCAACAGGGTTCAACGATTGGGATAGGGAAGATCCAAAGGACGTGAAATATTGATTAAAATTGTTGCAGATATCTTTAATATTTAGGATTTGGGTGGGGTCTCCATTTTTTGAAAATGAATTGAATGGAAATGATTGATGGCATTTTGATTTACCAGCAATCTCTTTCACTACTCTCCAAAACTTTTGAGGATTATATGAAACCTCATCAATTTCATTCTTGTAATAGTTATGTTTGGCTCGTTTAATGGTTGAGTGTAATAAGTTTCTGAATCGGATGAATTCGTTTTTTTGAGTGATACAGTAGGGCTGTCTATTCTTCTTGAGTTTATCGCGGTGAATTTATTAAACCTCTGGTAATCCATGGTTTGATTTTTGTATTTTTTGATATTATTTTTATTCGATATGTCTTCTCAAGAATAATATTATGAATAGTTTCTATAGATAGATACGTTTATGGGTTGATATTATTTTCGTCGATGACACGGTCCCAACCCTGTACAGACAAGGAATTCTGAACACCATTCCAATCAATTTTAAAATAGAATTCATCTTTTTCAGGAAGTTTGTCTATTCTATTAGTTGATAAATTAAGACATATGGCATAATGATCGGTGGTCGCGGTTTGTACTACAGTTGTTGAAACTTGGAAAGTATGCGGTAATCTGACAAAGTAGCGGTCGAGGCAGGTGTTGCTGACCGGTCTGGTCACCTTATTGATACATGAAACAAAGCCTGCCTCGTTCATTACATCCAAGTACTTTTCTTCCAGAGTATGTGGATTAGCAGTTAAGAGGTTGCAGCTCATATCACCACTGAAAATTGTTATACATCATTTAGCGTCATTTCTCTGTTGGTTGAAGTAAGATTCAATAAAAATTTCAAGACTTGAGTTGGGGCTACGATAGATTGCAAGCAGTTCAAAAGGAACACGAACACCGGCCTAATCAAAAGTGAGGGAGAGACATGTAGCAATATTCCCCAATTGAATCTCGCGACATGAAGCAGTTATCTCATTGTCTAAGTAAACAACAACTCCATCGCTTCGATTAATATTGTTATATGACCTGAATAAATTGTAGCAAAACTGTCTGAATGAGAGCTTGTTCCCATTACAAAGTTCCCATTATGGAATTAATTGTGATGTTGTAGTTTAACATTAAAACATGGTCGTAAATAAAATAAAATATACTTCTTATAGTCCAGGCTACAAATGCTCAAATAAAGGTATAGGGGGAAAAGGTTGGAACACAATTCTCAGCTTCACAGCTCTTTTAAGGATAGTAAGAGGATTAACATATCAAAAGTCCTCACACCTACCCCCTGTGCTAAAGGGGCGGGGGGGTTTGAAAGTACCATTTTTTCATTTTTCGCATATATCTCGGAAACTATGCATCTTATGGAAACTATGAACATTTCTATCCTGTGCAAAATTGAAGCTAACAAAATTACCAACAAGTTTTATCCTCCACATTTTTTCCATATCTCTCATAGTTTCTGAGATATCCGCTCTTGAAGGTGAGACATTTTTTGAAAAAACACTTCTGCCTCCAATTTTTTCATCTTTCCTTACATTTTCTCGCTCTTCCAAGTCTTATAACTTTTCAACAATTGATGAAACAAAAATGTGTTTATTATGAGATTGTAGAGCATTAAATTAGGCCTATCTCTCATTTCATGTATAATTCGACTATTTCATGCTTTCCCATACAATTGTTGCAGCAGTTTTAGTTTTGAGTGTCAAATCTCAAGATTTGCAACAAGTGACTTTCCTCGAATATCACACTATTCTGTCATCATAAATTGGCAGTGTGCTTCAGTATGAACATTAATATTGAGTAGAATGAACAATGAGGAAATGTCACCTCCATGGATAACTCATTACATGGAGGTGACATTTCTGTGGAGCAAAAAGGTACCATAACGGTGCATTTTGGCACACATAAAGTTAATTTGTTGAAATGAATTAATTGGTCTCATGAAAAGAAACCAGAAACTTTTATCATTAGTTGTATTATCAGTCAACAATAGAGATAAGATAATAACGACTATAAAGGCTAATATTATTTGCAACAATACAAAATTGAAGTCATTTTTTAATTATTTAATAAAAATAATAATATTGTATTGAGGTTAGGTTCTTTGGGAATAGAGCTTGTCGGCAACATCAACAGCAGTCAAGCTGTACATCTGAAGTTCAGTCAGATACTTTCTAGCAAAATAATTGCAAGTAAACATTACTCAATAAAGCAATGACAAATGGGTTTTGTGGATTCTAGCATGCTAAATAAAAGACATAAACGTTTGAACATAAACATATAAAAGAAAGATTTATCATGTATATTGCCGTGCTACCAATTTCTCCTAAATCGGTTGGATAGCAAATTTTCACCTATTAACCTAAGGAAAGTTATCGGCTCCAACGTAATAGATTCTTGATAAACTATGAATGGATCTATCGCCTATGAATGAGAAATCCAGTTTTCAGAGCAAACCAACTTATAATCTTCAGAAGAATTTTGACAATATACTATACAAATACACAAAGAACAATACCTTACACGCTTAAGCATCTAAAGTCACTACAAGCTAAATACTTATCCAATTTATATAGTTGAAAACAATGGCTATAGGCTTGTATACACAAGAAACAAATTATAGACAAAATAGAACACTATAAACTGTTCAAAACTCAATTTAAAACATTAATAAATTCACTTAAACAGAAAAATATTCAGAGAGCACCAAATTACAACACACAT
Source organism: Nilaparvata lugens (assembly GCF_014356525.2). Lineage (NCBI taxonomy): Eukaryota > Metazoa > Arthropoda > Insecta > Hemiptera > Delphacidae > Nilaparvata > Nilaparvata lugens. Next base: position 30,427,349 of record NC_052514.1, on the reverse strand, counting down.
AGCCAGCCATATTTTTTAGAGAGAAGGAGGAAGCCTAGCTACAAGGAACAGAGCAAAGCTTTGTAGACACCTCAAACCAGTGTCGATGTCATGGACACGTCACCAAAAAATTATAAATTACAAGTTTAGAATTCACATTTTATATTTGTTCTCAATAAAACTTTATTTTAAAATTGTTATTTTAAATTTTATATATCCTCTATATTATCTGTTAATTCTGTTAACTCTGTTTACAGAGTTTGTTTTTCAGTGATACCATTGAACATGCAACACAATCATTTACGATAAATTCTCAGTCAAAAAGTTGTCCGTATATCGATTACTCTGATATTTACTGTAAAGTTTTATAGATCTCGAATTGAAGATTCGATTCCAATTGAGAAAAAATGTAATATTACAAATACCCCCCTCTTGACATAAAAAATTTTACTGTTTGAAAATTGTTGAAATTAAATTTGAGAACAGTAACAATTTTTTCTATAAAACATTACATGTCAACTATAATTGAAAATTATTATAAAAATTCATCAATAGCATTTGTTATATGTTTCCAAACAATATTTCAAAGTATAGAATATCAAAATTACTTTTGATTTAGCTTTAAAATTTAAAGGAAAATATCTCAACAGAAAGTTTAATATAATTATATAAAGAATAGTTTTTTGAAATTGCACATAAATTTAATAGATAGAAAAATTCAATTTTTTATTGCATAAAAGAAATTTAGTATGTTGAATAAAAAGATTATTATTTTTTAAATGAATTGATGAATTGTTACATTTAATTTTCACATAAAATTTCAATAAATCAAAAAATGTTCATTTCTTTCACTATTGACGTGGTTGATTTTATCGATGCAAATTTTGGAAAACAGTCCGTTTAGGCACTCAGTATGATTTTCAGTTAAGTGTGACTCCAGTGTGATGACGTTAGTGTTGGGCTGATCCGAATACTCGTAGTGTTGGGCTGATACTTGTAGTCGACTGATGCATATCAAACTCGATACAGGTGACATCTCAGTTAGCATTGCCTCATGCTTGTAGTAGACGGCTGCATACGAAACTCGATACAGAGTCACGTAAATTTTGTATCATATTTGTAATTATACAATGTACATTTCAGGCTTGAAATGACAATGTAATTCGTTTTTTGGAAAAGAGATAGACGCTGCATACAGGATTAATTTAGGTGAGGATTAATTTAGGTAAGGTTTGGTTTTTTGATATTTTCAGTGTTCAAGGTTTAGAGTTCTGCATACAGGAATAATTTAGGAGAGGATTTTTGAATCAATTCTTTCATGATGCTGTGACTGTTATTCTGAATTCAAAGTTGCGAACGTGACCATGGATGGCAATTACCTCCAGGTAATGTGATAGTGTTGAAGTTTGAGATACAAGGTCAGCAATAAGCGTTGGCGTTGTCATTGGCATATGCTTTGGTGTCGGCATTGGCATCGGCGTTGATATTGGCATTGGCATCAGCATTGGCGCAGGCATTGGCATCGGCGCAGGCATCGGCGTAGATATTGGCATTGGCATCAGCACAGGCATCGGCGTAGTTATTGGCGTAGATATTGACATCAGAGCAGATATTGGCGTAGTTATTGGTGTAGATATTAGTGTAGTTATTAGTGTAGGCATCAGCATAGATATTGGTGTAGACATCAGCGTAGATATTGGCGTAGTTATTGGTGTAGGTAGTGGCGTAGTTATTGGTGTTCAATTGATGAGTCACACTAGTTCGAAAATCACCCAAATGTTCTTAACACTCTTCATGGCGTTCACTTGTTGTCAATTTCGAGATTCACGTGATAATTATTTCAATGTTAATGTCCATGCTGTACCTGTTATCTTAAAATGCTTATAAACTAAAAGGAAAATTTTGATTAGGCTATCAATACAATCTAATACACATGAAAATTATTTTTAAGTATATAATCAATATAAAATTGAAATTTCTTAACATCTTATTATACAGTCAGCAATACATAAATTGTGAAATTTGGAGACATCAATTACAAAATTTCACTAAAAAAAAATAATTTCATTTCCATTTATTCATTGTTCAAATATTTTATAAAAAGCAAATTATTCAATATTATTAATCATCGTTTGTTGGATACTATAGTTTATTTCGACTTTTCAATGTTCTAAACACAAACTACATTTCATGACAAAACTTTACTATCAATCATTAAACAAGAAATCATTCAAAACATTAATAATATTTTGCTTCAAAGGCAATCAATATTCATAAGTAATCTGCATCTATGGCAATCAACATTATTAAACATTATTTTGCATCTATGGCAATCAACATAAGTAATCAACACAAAAAATATTATCTCATTACTGCCTCTCTAAGTCATAACCTCTGTTATTCCTTCTTTAGGCAATAATGGGTTTCCATCTCAAAAAACAATCACATACCAGCAAAATTCTAATCAACAAACCCCATTAAAATTCTACATACACTCCAGCATCCATTTCAAATGATAATCAATCATATCAAAATTTATAGAACAAACAGTTTTAAAGTTTAGAAAAAGACATCAATTACAAAAACTTTAGAGAAATTTTTAACCTTTAACTCATTTCAATTAATATAAAGATAATATAACAAGACGTTTTTATTTAATGAAAACATTATTATTCAAGTTAACTTTCATTAATACATCTCATATAATTATATGGTGACACAATTCATTAATACTTTCAAATTTTAAAGTTTATTTATTATAACAAAAGAATTTATACATAATATTAGATTTCAGCATGTTCTAAATTGAACCATTTATTTTTTAAATAATTTCATAATTTGAAGACTGTATAATAAATACAAACATTTCAAGATTACAATACAAAGATGATCAAGATGGATAATGGGTAAATAAGTTCCCTAAAAAATACAAACAAGAGAAAAAGAAAATTGGGTAAATAAATTTCCTAAATAATACAAAGAAGAGAAAGATTAATAATGGGTAATAAGTTCCCTAAAACAACACACAAAATTGATACACTTCACATAAGTGATACATGATGAAAAAATATATCACAAGCACACAATTATTTACACTACAATGGATAGATTTTAGAAAAGTTAAGTTTTATCCACAATTTAAAGATTAGGAAAATAAGCTACTATTTTAACTTCTAAAATTATTTCAGAAGAATACAAATTTAAATGACTATGGACACGATTGGTTAAGATATGCATCATAGAAGAATTTACTGAACATTACACAAAGACAGGAAAGAATCGAAATTTGAAAAGATTAAGGGCCAAGAAAAATAGGCTACAGGAAAGAAAAAAGATACAATTATGGACTCTTACCATACGTAGTATTTACGGTCATTGCTATTCTGAATCCCGGCATGACACAGGATTCCTAATCATTGTGTGCTGGGGAATACCCTTTCATCATGTGATTCACAGTCATTATCTTGTAAATAAGCAACTTGAAACAACCTTTGAATACTAACACATAAATGGTGACTTTGTGCTTTGTTTTCTTCAAGAACATGATTTTATTCATGGGTTCATTTGTTTCAACAAAACCATTTTGCTTACAAAAGTTAGTCATGTTTACTAAATAATGCTTTGCATACACCTTTTCAATTCTCAGTTGAAAGTTGAACTCATCAACTTGACTCAAAGCAACATTCATTTTGTTTACATTGTTCCTAACCTCCACAGAAACCTGTCTCATGTAATCATTCACTTTGTTTATAGTTTTCCTAACCTTCAATGTAGCAATATTACTTTCATGATAGTTGACTTTCAGTGAAGACAACTCCCTACCTACTTCTTTACTCAATTCTACTATCTCACTAGGGTTGACTTTTTCAACAACATTAACTAGGCCTACATTGTCAGAAACTTGAATGAGTTGATCTTGTATCTTAACACTACTATTATCATTGTTTCGGCCAGAGCATTTTTTGAATTGTAGCGCCAATCCCAGACTACAGTTCTGCCCGTAGCAGGCTTGTGCGCTAGTGTCGATTCGTCCAGCTGTTTGCCTTGCCATTTTTTCTAGCCCAGTCATCTTCTTCTCGTTAGTCGTTCTTGTTCGCTTGTCTCGTTGTCTTGTTGTGAAGACCGAGTTTGTAATTTGTAATGTAATAATTTCCATCGGAAATTTCTAGTAATTGATTGTTTAAGTGTCGTGTGTGTGGATTATAAATATAACATCGTAAATAGTGTTAAATTGAATTAATTTGCATCAGTTTTGAATTTATAAAGAATCCAGTTTGAGCTTCGTTCGGAATATAGTACAGAGCCAGCCTGCAAGTTGAACGTGAAAAGGCTGCCCAGAAGCAAACCTTTCGTTTCCCAGATTTCTTTCCACCCCTCGAATCTGACCAAAACACCTAATAAAGGCTTCGAAGGGCAAGTAGACAAAATTGGATTAAATCTGGTGAGTTTTTGCTCTTTTTATTGTTCATTAATGCAGAGTTTAACTGTACCAATAACCTGGCTCAAATTGAAGATTAAATTTTGCTCCTCGTTTCTATTTGATAAATTGAATAGTAAATTACAGTCCACTGGTAGCTCTAGCCTGAGCTTTGTTCAGATCAATCATGCTTCAATTTGTTTTCATCTTCATGATTATCACTCAATGTTTCATGTGTATCTTTTAATAGAAGGTTTATACTAACCTGCTCTAGTCTTATACTAGTACATTCTTGCTTCATATCATCAAACCTAGCACTTTGATCTTGTTTCAAATTATCAATCTTAGCATTTAGCTCATCAAACCTAGCATTTTGCTTATCAAACAGTTGTGTTAAGGCAGCTATTAACTCATCATCATTTTTAATTTTTTTTATATTGTATGCCATTTTGCTAGTCTGCACAGATAATATATTCATTAGGACTTGATCTCTCTTGAACCGATTTCCCATTCAGCAGTATACCATTCATAGCCTATCAAGATATCTATCCTACTAATAATTTTTCATAACCAGGGATTTCATGGTGTACCATTTGGGACATATTTATTTTGTAATTCGGTCCCACCAGGGGTACCATTTGCCATGCTACCAATTTCTCCTAAATCGGTTGGATAGCAAATTTTCACCTATTAACCTAAGGAAAGTTATCGGCTCCAACGTAATAGATTCTTGATAAACTATGAATGGATCTATCGCCTATGAATGAGAAATCCAGTTTTCAGAGCAAACCAACTTATAATCTTCAGAAGAATTTTGACAATATACTATACAAATACACAAAGAACAATACCTTACACGCTTAAGCATCTAAAGTCACTACAAGCTAAATACTTATCCAATTTATATAGTTGAAAACAATGGCTATAGGCTTGTATACACAAGAAACAAATTATAGACAAAATAGAACACTATAAACTGTTCAAAACTCAATTTAAAACATTAATAAATTCACTTAAACAGAAAAATATTCAGAGAGCACCAAATTACAACACACATAGCCAGCCATATTTTTTAGAGAGAAGGAGGAAGCCTAGCTACAAGGAACAGAGCAAAGCTTTGTAGACACCTCAAACCAGTGTCGATGTCATGGACACGTCACCAAAAAATTATAAATTACAAGTTTAGAATTCACATTTTATATTTGTTCTCAATAAAACTTTATTTTAAAATTGTTATTTTAAATTTTATATATCCTCTATATTATCTGTTAATTCTGTTAACTCTGTTTACAGAGTTTGTTTTTTCAGTGATACCATTGAACATGCAACACAATCATTTACGATAAATTCTCAGTCAAAAAGTTGTCCGTATATCGATTACTCTGATATTTACTGTAAAGTTTTATAGATCTCGAATTGAAGATTCGATTCCAATCGAGAAAAAATGTAATATTACAATATACGAGCAGATAAATTCAAGAAAAAATATAATAAAAATGAAGAAGAAATGGGATCTAGTTTTATTAGGCGCAGTAACACAATAGCACATTTTGTACAAAAACTGGTAATGTACCAATCAGAATCCAGTATTTAGTAGGCGCTAAAAATATTTATTTAAAAAAGTCACCACGTGGTCTTCTTTAAAATTATAAAAATATACAATTATTGTAAAATGCATGTGTAATTGTAACTAGCATGGGATCAAATTTAAGTGTGAATACGTTTATATATTATTAATTACTATGTCTTTGTATTGCGAACTATTTGACAGAGTCAAATTACATCATTGGGGATTTGTTGAAATCCACCAATAGCAGCAGCTATGCAAATTTATGCAAATTTGGAAATAGGAAGTATTGTCGAGAAAGAATAAGGGAGAACCACCAGCCCACTTGCTTGCCAGAGATTGAACGTGACACCAACCAATATAAGAGCATTAGACTGAACCCCTTATTACAATACTAATTTCCTTTGCCAAAGTTTAAATTTGAATGTTCCTATTGAGTAATTGCTACAACTCAGTGGAGTCACTATATGACAAGAGTTATTAAAGTAATTATTTCCATTGGAGAAGACGACAGCAGCTCCAGAGATAAGGCACAGGACACACGAGGCGAATCCATGACACATCTTTAAATTTGTGAAAAATCGGCGCACGTGAGTTACAAAATATTTTAGAGGGCCCTCAGTGCAACAAATTTATAGAAATTTAACAAAGCTAGCTCGTTGAAGGTTACATTTAAAAATCAAGCTTGATTTAGACTTATTTGCGCAAGTAATTATGAGGGAAAGTCTTATTAAGAACATTGATGAGAATTAAATATTCAAGTATCTATCAATATTTAATTTATTACATTTATGCTCATTTGGTATATTTTAATATCAGTATTATTTCAAAAGAATTACCAGAAGCTCAAAGTTCCTAAGATAAGTTACTTTATCTAAATTCCACTGATGGCCAAACTCAAACCCTGAGAATTAATAATTAATTTTTGATATTGTTGGAATACGGAATTATAAATTTTTATTCAACAAGCAAAAGCAAGTCAAACGAGTTATTAATCGATACTAGTAAGCTTAGTAAGATTTTTAATTGAGCCATCTGTGATATTTTTTCTTGCATACTTTCTCATATTATTTTTTATTTATTGTTTCATATTTTACTATTGCTTGTTGGATATAAATGTGTGTACAATTATATATTTTATTTGTTGAATGGTGTACCTTCATTTTTAATCCTATCTTCATGCATGACCAATCTTGTACTAGTATTTTTTATCATTATTGACAAATTAATAAAATTATCAACCGACTATATGCTTCACCGAATGTGTTGGATAAATCAGAGATATACAGCATTGATCGTTAAATCTTCAGAAATATTACATTCTCAAGATTTATTTAAATGGTTCAACATAATTACTGAAGTCGAATTGACTGGAACACAGGGTCATAGAATTAAGCCGAAGCAGTCCTTCAAGTCATAGAAAGTATAAGGAATTCTAACTAAATACCGTCGTCGATCACACTCGGTATTATCTCACACTGCTGACCCCTTTGTCAGATGGTAGCGAGTTGGATTGGGGTCGGTACCATATTGTCTTGTGCAATATTTGGAACCCTTATATTTATCTACATCTTCAGCATCTATAATTATTGTGGAGTCAATCAGAGCAGCGGTAAGGATTGCAGATTGATAAAGCGGCAGCAGTTTGCAGCAACTGATAGCAGAATTTTATATAAGCTCCTTGAAGAGCTGGTAAGAACCATATGGTATTTTTATTTCAGCAGGTGCATAAATATAAAAAATATTCAAATCTCATTTGCTCTACCGACCACTACCAGCTGGGCACATATAAGTCAAATATGGCTTTACAGTACCTATTGGAACGTCTGCGGAACTAAACACAGGATGTGTTTCTAAACTTCCTACCAAACAATGACACTCAAAACTAAAACTGCTGCAACAGTCGTATGGGAATGCGTGAAATAGCCGACTTATACGTGAAATAGCCGAATTATACGTGAAATGAGAGATGATTCAATGCTCTACAATCTCGTAATTAGCACATTTATGTTTCAACAATTGTTGAAAAGTTATAAAACTTGAGAGAGCGAAAAAATGGAAGAAAAACTGATTTTTCGAAAATGCATCACTTTAGAACATAAATATCTTGAAAGGTATCAGATTTATTGAATACCTCTCCCAAACAAAACTTGTAGGAAATTTATTAAGCTTCATTTTCATGCAGTTGATTATGTCAATGGAACACATTGTTTCCAATATATAAAAGTATATACGGTAAGTAATAAGTGGAAAATGTAACTTTCAAACCACCCTCATCCCTTCAGCACATGATGTAGGGGTTGGGATTTTTGATATGCTCACCTCCAAACTAGTCTCAACAAAGCTGCAATTGTGTTCCAAACATTCCCTCCAAATTCCATTGTCAACTGATCTATTGTTGCTGAACAGAAAACTTCACTCTCAACACTAAAACTGTTGCAACAGTCGTAGGGAAATGCGTAAAATAGGGAAAATATAAATTAAATTGAAGATAATTTCATGCTCTATCAGCTCATAATCAGCACGGATTTTTTTCATCAATCGTTCAAAAATTATAAGGCCGAAAAGATGAAAAAATTGGGGGCAGAAGTGTTTTTTTTAAATGTCTCACCTTCAAGAGCGGATATCTCAAAAACTATGAGAGATATGGAAAAAATGTAGAGGACAAAACCTGTTGGTAATTTTGTAAACTTCAATTTTGCACAGGACAGAAATGTTCATAAGGTGCATAGTTTCCAAGATATATGCGAAAAATGAAAAAATGGTACTTTCAAACCACCCCCTACCCTTTAGCACAGGGGGTAGGTGTGAGGACTTTTGATATGTTAATCCTCTCACTATCCTTAAAAGAGCTGTGGAGTTGAAAATTGTGTTCCAAACTTTTCCCTTTATAATCTTTCGTTGACTGGACATAATGAATCTTTAATTCATTAAATTACAATTGAATTTATAATCTGTCATTAGGGCTACCCGATAAATTTGTGAAAGAGAGAGAAGCAACATCATGAAAAAAATGCTAAAACCACCTCAGTAGATGTTGAAATTTAACAGCTGTTAAATAATCATCAATATTACAGTTTATATATCAGCTTCTCCTATATTTTCTCCATTTTTTGTCACTGATTTTTTTAGTAGGCTACTTCTTCTTGTTATCAGCTCTTTGATTAGGTATTGAATAATTCATTTGTCATACTTGAATTCGTGTAATGAATGATTAATCACGATTTGGTGGCGGCGAGAATACCGGTAACGTGTTATTTCATTCTCTAAAAATTGATTACTGGTTGAAAATCATGTTGAAAGAAGAATGTTCCGGTTATTTCTTTCATGGTTTCTGATATTGTTCAATTCCTCCCAATCACGAACAAAAGTTATAGATGAGTCATGATACAGCAAATAATGTAATTCAAATGACTGAATCCACTTTTCATTTTCATTATGGTATAATCTTCTTTGAACTAGGATATTTTTCAATTATGTATACATTCTCAAGAATAGGCGTTACTCGTATTACCGTGCTTAAATGTTAACATTTTCGACATTTCTCTCTCTCTCTCTCATCAATTTGAACGTGTACATCTCATCTTGGATGATCAATATCACAAATAATCTCAATTTCAACACGTTTAAGGTAGAGTCTTGGATTTCTTTGATCATTACAAGCAAACCACGACTCCATATTTTTAACAACGGATGTCGAATCGCAGACAAAATGTATTACAATATCAGCGAGTCATTATTTGCACAGCGTTAAAATCGATTTACTGCAGTGTAGACATCTGTGCAAGTGAAATTTGATGAAAAACGAGTGTATAAGCTGATGATTGAGTTGAGTTGGAGAATAATAACGAATAGACACAGTAGAATGGTTATTATTGCATGCATCGCAGCGGTTCTGTAGCCTCCACTTCGGCAATTCATCCGATATGAGTCTCAAATTTTTCATTGTGAGTAGGCTACTATATTTAAAAAAGAAAATGTTTGTTCATGAGTAGCATACTATATGGAAAAACAGTGTAGTAGGCCAATCAGTGGAATTTTTCAATGCTGCTCCTCAGACAACAGGTCGAAACCCACAACTGCCTCCTTAACTTAAATCATATATATTGTATATGTAATTCAGTGCATTTACTGCAGGCAATTGAATTATACACCTCATTGTTTATGAATGTAAAGCTGTGGGGAAACATAGTTACATATAATTACTGAGGAATAATTATGAGTATTGATTTAATTCTAGTACTTACAAGTACCCTTTTTATTTCATTTTAAACACGACTAGGTTCAGGTATTCATACCATTCAAAGTGATTCTATGAACCTGTAATAATTGAACTTTCAAGTTGCTACTATAGTCCAGTCACTATATACATTCTATTATATACATATATATGCTTGCAACAATGACTCTTGAGATTGCCACATGTTTATGATATTGAACTGATTATTCCCTTTCATCAACTCATTTCTGTTTGGTTTTCAACTCGAATTTTATTTTGCAGGCTCGTACAGCGTTCGTCCTCTTATTTCTCCAGCAATCATCTGAAGGATTCCATCGTAGAGACTGCGGATATCCATACCGATATCCTCCCTGTTACATTCTGCACTATAATCCTTATCATCATCAGGGCATTCTCAGCTGCCCACAGTGTGCTTGCTGCAGCAATGATCATTATCCCAGACAAGAGACCCAATCCCCTATAGGGACGTTCAGCGCACCTGACATTTCTGTTCAAAATGAAGTACATAATTTTAAATTATATGTACATGGAAATAAGAATAAAGTAGATGTAGCGAACAATGATATGGAAAAGAAACAAATCTCACCATCACAAGGAAAAATGTCTGTTAAAAATATCGTAAACAATACAATGATAGGGTTGTATGGAGATGATAATGACGTGCGAATAGCAAATGCTAAGGTGAACATGTATTAATGGTCATATCCTATCATTGAAAAAATCATGTTAATTATCTAATTCAAATATTGATGTTGACGGTGTTTCACAAATAAATATATAGGCTATCATATCCATGTTCATTATTCAAGTTGACCTTTATTTGAAAACGGCAATAGATTTCCTAGAAAGCCATTCAGTTTAGTACATAATGTTACAATAATGTTTATATGGTAACCATTATTAGTCCAGGCAACGAATGCTCAAAAAAGGTATAGAAGGAAAAGTTTGGAACACAATTTTTGAGCCCGCAGCTCTTTTAAGGATAGTAAGGGGATAAACAAACCAAAAGTCCCCTGTGCTAAGGGGGTGGAGGTGGTTTGAAAGTACCATAATTTGTTTTCTACACATAATTATCTCGAACAATATGCGTCTTTTGGAAGTTTTTGTCGAATACAAAATTAAAGCTTACAAATTAGCCTACAAGTTTCATTTGAAACATTTTCCCATATCTCTTCTATAGTTTTCTAGGTGCTCTCGAATGAGTCTCATTTCTGGAAAAAATTGAGGAGCTCCGTAATATTATTGAGAAAAATGGCGGATAATCACTAAAAAAAACATGTTTTTCACGGTTTTCTCGGAAACGGCTCTAACGATTTTCTTCAAATTTATACCATGGATAGCTATTTATTAGCCCTATCAACTGACATGAGCTTCATTTCTGGGAAAATTTCAGGAGCTCCGTAATATTATTGAGAAAAATGGCGGATAATCACTAAAAAAACATATGTTTCACTATTTTCTCAAAAATGACTGACCGATTTTTTTCAAATTCATACCCTGTATAGTTATTTATCGGCTTTATTAACTGGAATGAGTCTCCTTTCTGAGAAATCAATGAGGGGTCCACCCCATCCTTGAGAAATGGACTTTGTAGCCTCTTTCTCGTGCATGAGGTAGGTAGGTAGAGCAGTTCATAAAAAGAACACATCGAGATATTTCATCTGTAGAACAGCTGTTTCGACGACTTTTAAAAAATATCGAATTTCACAATTTACACAAAGGAAAAAGTACTCTGAAAACAACTATACACATATACAGAAGTCTGATCGTAGTTTCAAATATGTTGCCGCCAATCGTCATTATGTTATTCCCCTAAATCATTCTCGTTTAAGAATGAGGCTTATAGTTAGTTCAATGAGCAAGGAAAGTTGTGTGAGTGTACCACACCAGATTTTTCTAGGTGCTCTCGAAGGTGTCACATTTTAAGAAAACCCCTTTCGGCTCCAATTTTTTCATGTTTTGTCTTATAACTTTTCAACGATTGATTGAAAAAATCCGTGCTAATCATGAGCTCATAGAGCATCATATTCTCTTCAATTTCATGTATTATTATATTTATTTACGCATCTCCCCACGATTGTTACAGCCGTTATGGTGTTGAGTGTAAAATCTTCAGTTAAACAACAATAGATCAATTGACAGGGAAATTTGGATGAAAGTTTGGAACACAATATTTTACTTCGCAGCTTGGTTTGGACTTGTTAGAAGGTGAACATATCAAAAGTCCGGTGGTTTGAAAGTTGCGGTTTTTCATTTCTGGCTTACGATATCTTAGAAACAATGCATTTCAGCGACATGACTAACTGAGCAAAATTGAAGCTAGATAAATTACAAGTCTTGTTCAGTAGAGTTTTGTGATATCTCCTTTAGTTTTCGAGATATTCTCGCTCTTTTAAAAATGTGAAATTTTTGAAAATACATCGTTTTTCTTCCAACGTTTGGCACTTTCAAAGGCTCCTACTGATCAACAAAATATGGTACATTCAAACCATACTTTTTGAAATGAGGACTTATGATATGTTTACCCCCTCACTATCCGTAAAATAGCTACGGGGTCAGAAATTGTGTTCCAAACTTTTCCCTCTATAATCTTTCGTTGACTGGACTATATATTATACTTTTTGCAACTTGATTATAACGGCCTAAATTGAGTGAATGAATGTGAGATGGAATGGGAATCAAACTCATATGGTCATTTCACTATGACTCACTTTCCTATCTGACATCTGAAATCATTCCCTTTAAACTAGTAGCTCTGTGAACAGTAGACCTCACGCAGTATTCTCATCCACAAGTACCTGATTGAAACTAAGTTATAGACCTTAATATGGAAATACAGCAATAGACTGGCTTCTCCACACATCTATGTAATCACTTGTCAGCTGATTTATGATTAATAATTCTATAGTCTGACTTTTACTCTAATATTGGCGTATGAAGGAGGCTCCTTTTTTCTTTTATATTATCCTTGAAATGAAAAATTTCAAAAAACCTTGTATATACATCGACGCGCAATTAAAAAAGGAACATACCTGTCAAATTTCATGAAAATCTATTACCGCGTTTCGCCGTAAATGCGCAACATATAAACATTAAAGCATGCAAACATTATTAAACATTTAAACATTAAGAGAAATTCCAAACCGTCGAATTGAACCTAAAGCCGCGTCCACACTATGTCGATCGACTCTGTCGACCCGGTCGATCGATAGAGTCGCTCGACACCTTCGACTGTATCAACTCGACAAAATCGCCTCAGTACATGTGGACGAGTCGACCGACAACCATCATAAATTTTCATACATAATCGAGTGTTTTATATTTAATCGAGTGTTTTATTTTAAATATAAATCGAGTTTTTATATAAAATTAGTGATGATGAAGATGCTGGAGCAGCGGCTTCTGCTGCAATTCTTATTGCCATCTTGGGAAGCCAAAAAGATCGTCGCCCGCGGAGATTTTAGGTACGGCCTAGCCTTGTTCGAGGCAGAAAAAAGTATAGTACAGAGGAATTTATGGAAGATTTATTGCTGGACGAGGTTGACGAATTAAATCTAGAATATAGATGTGACGCGGGCTTTAAAAACTTTTTTAGAATGAAAAGTTCCGATTTTGAAAATCTTTTGAAAATGATTCATTTTCAATAAAAATGTAAGCACTTGAACAACAGTATAGCACTATTCTATTTTTTAAAACGGCAGTGACAAGATCGACACGTCCACACTGGTGCCTTCGACTCGACTGTCTTTGATCCGGACCGACCTGATTCGGGTTGCGTTCGACTCGACTCGACAGCGCTCAACAATGTCTAGCGACACGTCCAGACTTGTTCGACATTGTCGATCGACTTTGTCGATCGGTGTCGATCGACATAGTGTGGACGCGGCTTTAGACCTCACTTCGCTCGGTCAATAACATAATTCCAATATTATTCTTCTAATAAAACTAATGTTGACAGTTTAAGGTGATTTCTAACTTCACATCAAACTAAAAGCATTTTCTATAAATAAAATGAATCCTTCTTATTTAACTGATGCTGACAGTTTAAAGTGAATCTCTATATAGACTTCGCCAGCAAGCAATAAAATACTTACAAACATGATAAAAGACAATTGTCTCATAAATGGGATGAGAAACAGTTCGATGGATTGACGACCAGTTTTTTTCCTCGTAGTCAGAGCCAGTCGCAGCGGAGTGAAGAAAGTAACAATGATGCTATTTCTTTCTTCTTAATGCCGGTTGCACAAAATCCGGTTAAATTTTAACTATGATTAATTCCACGAGAACCAATCAGAGAAGCCGTCTTTTCAAATACTCCTTCTCTGATCGGTTCTCGTAAAATTAATCATGATTAAAATTTAACTGGTTTTTGTGCAACCGGGCCTAACAGACATATCGCTTAAGCATGGTTTTCATTAAGTAGTCTTCTTAAGTAGATTTCATTTGTTTCTATTATTATTATTATTCATTTTAAAAGTCAACAGTTGCTGGTTTCACTTTGTCTAACTCTTGAAAAATGTACTTGATTCCATATATTTTTCAAATTGGGACAAAGTCACCCCAACCGTGGTTGACATTGTCTCTTATTAACAAAAAAATCTTATTAAAGTGAAGAAAAATATTCACTTTTCATATCGAAAAATACTCTTTGAACATTGCAGAATACAATAAAAAAGTTGCTAGTGATATATTCAAACTCGAGTATTGATTGCAAGCTATTTGAAATTTCAACTCCCCAAAAATGGAGTCCTCATGAGTTGGTAGAATTGGGCTACATGTAATGTTGTCCAAGTTATTTAAAGTTTAAAGAGTTCAAGTGATTTTTGAAAGTGTGAAGAACCTGCCGCTGCTTCAACATATTCCATTACATCCAGTGTTGAGATAAGAATGAACTAGCCTGACGCTGTTTGTTTCGGCTCTCGTTTATGCTTCAAGTTTTGCGGTTTTTTCCGGGAGTTGTGAGTTGAATTTTGGTTGAGTTGTGCGACGCGGACTCATCTACGCGCATGTGAATTTCCACGTATTGATAATAACTTTTGTTTGCAAGTTATAAGTGTTTTTGTTTAAAATGGTGAATACACCTATTGCAACGAGGAGCAGTGGCAAGGTTGGAGCCGGTAAGAACAGGGCTGCTGACGATAAGAGTAGTTCGTCATCGTCCGAGCGTCGCCCCTCTTCATCTCCATCTAGTTCCAAAGGCGAGGAGTTGATTGTTGATAAACGCCTGATTAAGGAGCTCATCACTGAACTGTTATCAGATGACATATTTCTCGACACCCTGGTTGAATGTGTTGCTGATAAAATCAACGATAGACACGAGGAAAAGATTACTGCCTGTGTTCTGGATGAGGGCAGTGGAAAAGAAGGAGGACTCGATGTCGGCTGCGATCACCAAGTTGCACGACCAGCTGGCAGCGAGCAATGCGGCGTGCGAGGTAGGCTGGACGCCCTCGAACAATATCAGCGTCGGAACAATATACGAATATTTGGTATACCTGAGCAAAGGGGAGAAAACGTCATGGAGCTTGTGATTACACAAATCTATGTCGCAACAAGCTGAAGATCGAAATCGCTCCATCGCTGAATGATCGATGTCACCGTGTGGGACGTCTCACATCGAAACCTGGCGATACTCGGCCTAGACCTCGGGCTATACTGGTGAAATTCGTGAGCTACCAGACCCGACGCATGATCCTGACGGCGAGGCGGCAGCTCAAGGACTCGGCTGTCACTATTGGAGAAGATCTCACTCGGTGACGACATTCGTTTCTACTTCAAACGACGAGCAGAGTGCGCATCAGGAATGTGTGGAGTGTTGATGGTAGGATCCTCTGGCGTGATGGTGATAGGATCCTGTCTAGCTCATTCGTATGATACTTCAAATGGACTATTATGTATTCTGAATACCGTACTGTATTAATTTATTGAACTATGATATTTGAATATGAGCTATAAGAATGGTGAATGAATATTATACCTGAATATAAAATTGTAATTTATCATTCTTTATGATACTATACTGTAATTTCTCTGGTTCTATTTTTGGTATTTGATCATTATTGGTGTGAGCGGGGTCGCTAACTCCATACTTCTGGTTTCATATAGTTATATCTATTAATGGAATTTTTCCGGTTAGAATTTCCTTCATATGATGTATAACAAGTTTAAGTCTCGAGTTTTTTTTCTAAACGGTCCTCTATTTCTTTTCATTTATTTTTATATATTTAAATATTATTGGTTATTTATTTGTTCATTTCTTTCCATTGTATTATACAGCATGATTTAGAAGAAAATTTTATGAAACACAAATTGTAGAGGAAGATTTTAAAAATATTTTCGTCTAAAAAAACGGTTGAATATCTTGAACGGTTATTGAAATACAAGCGATATAGCAAAACCCTGAAAATTTTGGTGGCCATCTTGTTTCCGAGGTGTTTGCCTGTGATTTCGACTTATCATCATCACGATCCTTACTATGCTAGACCTAACGAAGAAATTGAGACATTTGCGCCCGGACTATTATTCTTCTAGAGGTGGGATTATTTACTCCAACATCACACACAAAAGGAGTTTATATGAGTAGCCACTGTTATATCATCAGGAACAGAAATAGAAATTGAGTTTTCATTTTGAGAATAGCATGGAATCATCAAGTTGACAAGTTAGGTGGCTCATTTTGACAGTTGTTATCAGGTGATAAGATAAGAAAAAATCTGGTGTGGCGCACTCACATAACTTTCCTTGCCGTTATGAAAATTTATCACAGCTAAATCCCGAGCTCGGAAACCGGCCCTTAAATAGAGAATTCTTTCAAATTTAAAGCTTTCAATCTGACTTGAAATGTAGACAATTCTACCTCTCACAATTTCAATTATTGTTTTATACATTATATCAATCTTCAACTGCTTTAGAATTCAAGCAAGTTTCAAATAACTCTTATCGATTACAGAGTAATAATATTATTGAGAGTTCACTTGAAGTGTTAACATGGAATGAATTTCGTTAATTCTATGAATTTCAAAACAAACTTCTCAATTTGAACATAGCCTACAACTAATCCGACTAAAAAGGGAGATTGGATATAGTATACTCAAGAAATGATCCCTTACTATAATAGACAACTCCTAATACATCACACTATTATTACCTATCAAGTTCTACAATATCATAATACAGTGTGAAGTGTTCTTGTTCCTCGAGAATTATTGAAGAGTCTCGTTTTTATTAATTTGATTACAATTGAATGTTAATTCATTATTTTACATAGTATGAACTCACAATACAAAGCATTCCTCTTCTTTCAACTCATCCCTATGTTTTCCCTTTTGAACATAATTATTATTTTTTTTAAGTGAATACTCTCAGTAATATAACTTTATTACAATCAAGTGAAAAATCTGAAACTGTGGAAATGCCATACTCATTCCTTACAGCTTATACAATAATATGTTGTGTCAGTGTTTCAATAATTTGAAAACTTGCTCCTATATTGAAATGAACAGTGAACCATATCAAAAGTCTCTAGAATTCTGAGCACAATCTAAAATAGCCATGTTGCTTCAGATTGTAGAGAGTTCTAGCTTCCCTGCCTTAGTTTTGCTGTAAACATCACGGGAGAGGTACGAGGTTTTTGAATCATTGTTATGTTTTTGAATAATAACACGTGGTGTGGAGAGTGCAGGGAATCCATGTATAGATCTCGCAGAAGAAGGTACCACCGAATCAACGTTAGTAGACAGAAGGTTGATCACTCACAGGTGTGAGATTCAAAGTGGTGGGGGGAACGCCAGCTTGACATCACGTGTAGTAAAACGTGATGAGTAACTACACTGAGCATACATTTTATTCATTGTCGCTCCAAATACATCGTCGTTTAAAACCCTTACAATTCAGAGAGAACATTGAAATTTTCTGTACTTATAGCAAATGAATCACCGATTCTAATGATGTAGTTTAATACATGAATTTGAAGTCAATTAAAATTGTATGAATAAAATAAGTGCTAAAACTATACGTTCTGCACTAGCCACTGCACTAGCCACGGGAATTGTTAGGAAATTAAATTGTGCAACCCACAAGTTTGTTTAATAATTCGAGGGCGCTGAATCCGAGTCTGAAATCAAAATTTTGCTATCTAGATTTTTAGGCGATTTCGATTTTTGGTAACTACACGCGCCCGGCCGGAAGAGCCTACACACTCACGGATTTCGCCCGAGCCGAACCGCGCCACTAGCCCTGGACGGATTTGGCGACTCGGCTCAGCCTGGCTCAGCTCGCAATAAATTCGCCTACACACTCACGGATTTCGCCCGAGCCGAGCCAAGACAGGCCAAATCCGCGAGCCAAATCCGTAGGCATGTAGGGCCCTTCAGGCTCTACATGGGCTGTAGTGCCAATAATGATGATGATGATGACGATGATGCTGATGATGATGATGATTATAATAGAGTATTTCTGTTCAGCGCAGGACAGTATACGGTACCCAATCTATTGGAAATCAGGCACTTACATGAATTAGGCTATATTTATGCTTGGGAGGAGGAAATAAGTGGAGGAAATCATTTGATTATATTTGATAAAAAGAGGAAAAAATAATTCTAACAGAGATTATTAATCAATATTTATTGTGGAAAGTGTAGGAGTGAGGCTCTTCCATTCAGTTTAAGAAGAGCTTGAGTCAATAGTAGTTCTCAATCTCACTCTGGTTGGCTGCGGACTCAACGGTGACCAGCCCTTTGTTGATCTCCACCCCTAATATTATCAATCCTAACAGAGTGTCTACCGATTTCATTATTAATATTTTGACCATTCGATTTAATATTTATATTTTTATAAGTACCGCCTTGATTAAATATGTTTTTATTGCCTTGTTCTTCGTGGGTGCGGGGTGGTTCTTTTGCGCTGTAAGGCGTAATTAAATCATCGTCTCCATAGTAGGGATCGTAATCACAACGGCAAGGACAACACGGATAATATTGATATCGATTATATAGATCTGGATACCAGAATGATGCAGCAGCAGATTGCAAGTAGGAGAGAGTGCAGATTGCACCCACCTGTAAAATAATAAACAACTGTTAGACAATAAATTGTAAGCTTAAGACTTCGTTTGATGCTGGGAACAAATCAGTGTTAATTCGATGCTAAATCCTGAGTTTAAGTAGGTATCTACCTATCAATAATTGTTACGTTTTCTCAGTTTTATAAGCTCATAATCAGCAAGGATTTTCTCCGTCGATTTTTAAAAAGTGTAAGAGCAAAAATAGCAAAAATTTGAGTGAAAGGTGTTTTTCAAAAATGTAACACCTTCAAGGGCGGATATCTCGAAACTATAGAAGATAAAGAAAAAGTTGTGGGTTGCATATATTATATAGAAAACTATATTATCTTCAATTTTGTATAGGATAGACATGTCCGTAAGCTGCATAGTTTTCGAGTTATATGCGGGCAACCAGAAAATGGTATCTTTGAACCAACATTCTTGTTCATTTATTTCGGCCCTAATCAAATATATTCAACTCAATATATTTTTCAGAGATTTAACAATGTATTTTCATGATTGAGATTCAATATTTTGTATTTCATTATATTTCTACATGGCCCAGTAACAATCTGGCAACATTGCGGAGCTAGAGGGTAGAGCTCGGATAGAGCTATCTGTATTGTCCCTTTGTCTAATGAGAGACAAGGATAGGATAGCAACACCCGCAATAATGTTAATCAAGTGCAGACTTTATAACTTGGACCTCACTACAGAGTTGGAGATGTTACTTCAAATTCAATATCAACTTTCTATAACCTCATAATTTTGGTCTATCACCTTGGATGCACCATTTTTAATGTAAAAAGTTCTTTTTTATATTGTCAATACGAAATTTCAGAACAGAACGAATACAGAATACAGAATGAGTGGCCAAGATCGCACATCGATATTTCAAGCAAACATGATTTTCACATTTTAAAATACTAAAACAAGCAAAAATAAGATAAATAGAAATGTATTATTAGAAATAAAAAAAGCATAGAAAATATTACCTGTCTAATGTAACCTCACTGTTCAAAGTGTTGGAGATGAATAAGGATAGGCCATGTAATGTTTACAGTGGTGTAGTGTAGTACTAAATCTTGGAGTAATAGCATTTGATACCTCAGATTTTTATCAACTTTCTATGGTACATAATATTTATTATATTTTCATTTGAACTTGATTATTTTCAAATTGAGAAACATTTTTCAGTAATCATTGATTCTCATTTATTTATTTTCTATAAATTAGCTAATATTGGACTACCTGGCTACCGTACGGTACCTTACCCTTACGTCAAGTACTATTACCGTATTCATTTTAAGAGGGATGGCAAATAAAAATAGCCAGTATGATCTGAGAATCATGATAAAACAGAAACATTCCAAAAATATCAAATCGACTCGAACTCAAACATCAAGATGATTTTGAATAGAGTGGGCTATTATTATTTATAATCAGATTCTTTAGTGAGGTCCACGTTATAATGGCAGTAGCCTATTTGATTAACATTTTGATGTTGCTATCCCTGACTATCATTCGACAAAACAGATAGCGCTATCATTTTCTTGCCCCACAACGTTGGCAGATCGTTTTTGACAGTTTATAAAATACTGAAAATATTCATAATTGAGATTTCATATTATGAATATGTAGGCATATTATTTAATCATTGAAAAAAGTAATTTTCCTGCAATTACCTCGAAAAGTGACCATTCTTGCACTGATTACATCACGCAAAGAATCACTTTTCCGCACTAGTGCACAAAGTATTACTTTGTGTACTCTTAATACTTTGCATATTATCTTGCAGCCATCCCAATCAGCTTTTGACATTGTTGGCGTGTATTTTGAATGCGAATTTGTGCTATCTATATTTTCTCTGATTTTCAAATAAATGAAAATGAGAACTCATTAAATTATACATTTTAATAATATTATTAATTATTCATTATTTCAAATAATATTTTTTTTCATTCATTGATTGGTTGAGAAATTATTTAGAAATTAAGATTTTCTCAAAATTATTCAATTTAATTGGATTAATTCAATTTTTAATTTGAATAAATTATCGATTATTAATTTTCAATTGGATTATCAAGTTTAAAATAAATTAAAGTTGTTATTAATAACAAAATTATACAGACAAACATTTGATGGATTTCAGCCATCATTTCACCCATAATCAACCACTTTTTATATTCAATGGTAACTGTAGGTAAAATTTAATGTGAAATACGTGCGCAAAGTTCCTCTGCTGCACTCAAGAAACCATTCCGCCCTCGCCTACGGCTCGTTCGTAAACGTTTATTTCGGTGTAGCAAACTGTCACTTTGCTCACTAGTTGCACAGATAACTATTCTTGGCGAATAAAATATAATTGATCATTTTTAACAAGAATGAACAGTTTATATTACTTCAGATATACCGGTATCAGCTATTAAAGAAAGCAGTGGCAAGCCATAGAATCGGCAACACTGTTCCTCTATCTTTCTCGATTTCCATTACAACATGGACCTCAATATAATAATTACTGTATTACGAAAAGAATAATTGGTATTTGTCTGGGAATGAAATAAAAACGTTCCACTATAATAGAAAATCAATCAATCAATGCATGGATAGATCATGATGTATCGGTAGTAAATAAATTATTGTATTGTCAATAAATATTTCATTGCAAACCTATAGAATCTGTCAATAGGCCTACGGTACGGTAGTTCACATATCTGATTTAATTTGTATAAATGTCATGTCTAATTATTTAATCAAGTTGTCATATTGCACCCACTCTCATGCAGTTTGCGCCGAAATGGAAACAATACAGGAAAAGATGTAAAAATCGCTCACAAGCTGACACAGCTCGTCATGTATTGTGATATTGCAAATTGCCACTAGGCTGTAGTAAAACATGGTGGAACGTCCCTTTTAGTACTGTAGGCCTAATCAGTAGTTAAACATTTTCTCCAACAGTTAATGTTTTTAAAAATTGTGTGTGTCCAATTGTAAATTTGAAAGCAAGTTATAAATGCAGCGAGTGGAAATTCATGACTCTAAAAAGAAAATGTGAATAAAGGTAGAAAGGTACTCACGAGAAGAATAATTTTGAAATCCATTATTCTATCCAGTGGTAGCTTCAAGGATGTTTCGCTAAGGAGCAGCACTAGAGATGGCTGATTAATTTGCACTTTACACTCGCTATTTAAATAGTGTTCTCTACATGCGATTAAAATACCGTGAATGTTAAAAGCTTGCTCACTATACCTGTAAAAAATTACCTTGTACCTCATTAATACTGTTCATTTTGTATTTTCATCGAAAATGCACCGTTATTGTTGAAAAACTTGAAAAAAGACGTGATCACATTAATTTAAAGCAAATTTAAGTGTGAAACAACAACGTCAAGTACAGAAATTCGAACTAAAAATTCAAAAGTCGTGCATAACCAATTAACAGCCATACCAATCAACCTACCACGAGAATAAGGAACAATAGTGTGATAAACACCTATTTGTTTAATCGTTCTCAACCAAATCAAATTAAATTCAATTTTTCTTCTGTAATAAAGAATATTATGTTACTTGATAATGAGTAAAAAATTTAAAAAAGGATACAACTTAATACTTTAGCTTATATTTTTCAATAGTGAGGTTCACGTTATAATGATGGCAGTATTTGATTGAAATTGGTGTTGCTATCCTTGTCTGTTATTCTAAAAAGCACTTAGCGCTATCCTCTATCAATACTTTTCTTGCCAGAATATTTTATATACTTTGAAGCCAGATCGTTTTTAACAATATAGAAATAAAATTAATTACCGTAACAAAATATTAAATCTCAAATTATTAAAATGTATTATTCAATCATTGAAATCTATTTCCTTTACAAATAAAATGCAGTGTAATTGCTTATATTGAACAAGAATGAACAGTTAATATTTCATCAGATATACTGGTATCAGCTATCCTCTATAGAAGGCAGTGGCAAGGCAGAAAATCGTTAATGTATTCTCCTATCTTTCTGCACTGCTAGTATAACATGGACCTCACTGTAGTCGTTTCCAGGACTCTAGACCTCAATTTTATCATGAGAACAATAAACATATTAGAACATAAATATAATACCGTTATTTGTCTTCAATTGTAATTGTATACCAGTGTCTGTAATAAATTGTGGCTACATAACAATGACAGTTACAGTATAAAATAATTACCTAATATCGATTCAAGTAAATAAATGAAGAAATTACTATATTGTGCCCTATCAGGGTGAGAATTCTATCTGGTGGACTACTTATTTCTTATTAACAATATGATTTTAGAGCTTGTTGACTTCTCTCAAAAATACAATATATAAAATGGCTAGTTTACAGGTACGGTAGTAAAAATAACCTGTAACGGATAAAGGTAGCTACTGAAAATGACCATATTAGTTATTATAGCATAGTGAAATAAGAATAGTGAGAACCTATTAGCAGAGACAAATAATCCGGTATCTTTACTCTATTTTTACATGCTATTAGTAGCCAACATGTATCCTCTATGGTTATATTTGAAAAAGTCATAGGCCTACATTCAGTCACATAAGGCCTAAGCAATGATGTTAGATTATGGCCGGTTGAACAAGGGCCTGTTGTTAAATTTCAATAATTATTATTACATGACAAGATAACCAATTAGAGATAGGGGGTTTTTGAAGAAGGATTCTCGTTGCATTTAATTAAGGTTAAAATTTAACAGGCTTTTGTGCAACCGGACCTCTGAATTTGACGTTGAAATTGGAACATGACAGCGCTTACGAGTTTTCAATCACTAGGTCTATTGAAAACACATAATAACTGATAATTCCAAAGCTGTCCTAAGAATTTTGATCTTTATATATTTGATTCATATAATAAGTACGGTACCGTACATCATCAAAATTCTATTCCTCAGAAGGCAGTCTGTTTTTGAGACTTCTACTTGGAATTAGAGCTTGTTGACTTCTGTCAAAAATACAATTAATGTATAAACTGGCTAGTTCACAGGTTGGTCCATGCTCAAAAAAGGGTATAGAGGGAAATGTTTGGAAGACAATTTTTGACCCCACAGTTCTGTTAAGGGTAGTAAGGAGGTAAAAATATCAAAAGTCCCCACCCCTAACCCCTGTGCTAAGTGGGTGGGGGTGGTTTAAAGGAACCATTTTTTGGATTCTCGCATAAAACTCAAAATCTATGTATCTCAAGGACTTGAGTGAATTGTCTAGCCTACTGATGTGTCAGGCGGTAGGCTTGAGTTAATAACAGGTAGGCTATAGGTACCATGATGAAATATAAACCATTTCACGCGGGACAAAAAGCTTCCGCGATAGAAGATTACCAACAGCTTATAATAATTTATATGATTTAATACTAATAATGATTATTATGTACCGTAACTTAGTATTAGCTTACAGAGTCACAGGGGTGCCCACAAGGGGGAGGCATGGCGCAATTTGCGCCATCAACATTTTTGGGGGGGGCATGATTTTTTTTTATATTTTATGTCAACATTTTGAACCATGGTTGGAAAATCAAAGTATTAAATAGAGATATCCTAATGTAGTTAATTTTTCCCACCTTTACAATGTTATATTTTGCTAAGTGTAACTCAATATAAAGCATAAGCACAATTGATAATATTTTGTATGCAGGAATTTTAGTAATTTTAAGCTTATGAGTTTGAAGGTAAATCTTTGACAGAAATAAATTACAACTTCATCATCCACTATTATTCTGATTACCTTTGCTTAATTTAAATTTTTAATGTTCCTGTATCTGAGTTTCCTTGCTGTTGCAACCTAATTTTCTTAAAAGCACAATGATAAATTGAATTGTAATGTACATTTTAATCCAATGATTATTTTAATTTCGAAGGCGTTTCATGATGATATTAATGAGTCTGAAATGGGAATGCAATTATAAACAACATCGCAAACTCTAGTGAATTTGACAGAAGAAAAAACTTCTCTTGTGAAAAATTTGTTTCAAATTTACACCCTATTGACCACACAGTAATCAAGTAATTATTGTAATACTTCATTACTTTTTTCTGTTTTGTATAATAGTTCAGTCAAATGGTCGTTTTTCAGGAAACAGCCCAAAAGAACTTTTCGCGACAGTTCTATATGTATTTTGTGGCGCTGAATTCTAATCTGAAATTTGCTGATATGCCAGAGGGCGGCTTCACCCCCAAAACTCCCAAAAAATCCCAAAATTTCGGATTTTTTTCAAGTTTTCATTTAATCTTGAGAACCTTTAACTTTTCGAGAAAAAGCATTCTCTAAAATATTAAAGATAATAAAATTTCCAATAAATTGAGTGGTCGCGCAGGACTCCGGAGGAGGATTTTTAATTCCGGAGCTAAGAGTTTTCAAAAAAGGGTTATTTTTTAAGGGGTTTTCAAAATTATGCAAACCTACCACTTTTACCCTATACAACTAGGATCTTTTTCTAGTAATGATAGAAAGCCACACATCACGTGAATTAACAATATCAATTCTGAACAGAATTCCTTAGGTACCTGTTTTTGAATTTAGTCGTGGTGGGAGGGCGAATGCACCCAAAAATAGAAAATCATGTCCTACAGCCAAAATTCAAATTCTCGTTATAATACCTTTTCATTGCCTTCCTAACAAAAAAGAAACATATTTCGGCTGAAATATCCTTACGAGAGTTATGTTCTATGAGAATCACTCCTTAGATTTCAGTATTTCCTAGTGGGGGGCACACATAAGGAAGGATACGTCCAGGATCAAAACTTTAATCACTTAAAACTTTTGACTGAATGATCACATCTCCTCGTACTACAGCTCGTCAAGGCGGTTGAAAATCATGTATCATCTCATTAAAATTTGTTAAAAAATAGGAAATTACTCCTTTAGTGTATTTTAGCCCATATTTCAATGCATAGAAAAATGACCGATTTCTATATTCAAAACTGTGTGTCTCGGTAACTCAAAATGATACTTGGTCTTGATTTGAAGAAAAGAATCTCCTCTTTTACGTGAGGTGAATGGTTTTTGTAAAAATATAATCGTGAAGTAAGATACGTTTGTTTCAAAAAATCAAGAAATATGCGATATTTTTCTCATTTTCACAGTCTCGACAGTTTTTCGATATAAACAGTAATGCAAGTTCAATTTGAGGCAACTCAGCTTATAGAGCATGAAATTTTCTCTCATTTAAGACCAATCGCAAGTTTCTATCATGTATTGTACTCATTTTAGAGACTCTTTAATAACAGTAAAATCGCAAGAAAAATGAGAAAATAAAGATCATTATTCAATTGGCTGTAACTTTTGAACGGTATTGAAAACAGATGTATATTTCATGGAAGTGAAAAGAGGAGAAAATTCATCACAACCTCGACCACTTTTTGGATTTTTTATCTGAAGTGTTCCACAAGATACGCAACGTTGCATATGCGAGACTGTGAAAATGGGGGAAATATCACAAATTTCTCGCATATTCAAAGTTGCGTTTCTTGTGGAACACTTCAGATATAAAATCCAAAAAGTAGTCCTGCGCGACCACTCAATTCATTGGAAATTTTATTATCTTTAATATTATACAGAGAATGCTTTTTCTCGAAAAATTCAAGGTTCTCGAGATTAAATGGAAAACTTGAAAAAAAATTCCAAAATTTTGGGGGTGAAGTCGCCCTCTGGCGTGTCAGCAAATTTCAGATTAGAATTCAGCGCCCCAAAATATATATAGAACCATCGAAAAAAATTCTTTCGGGGCTGTTTCCTGAAAAACGACCATTTGACTGGACTATAAGTTGTTATCCTATTATATTAAGCGAGCAATTTATGTATATCTGTTTATATTTTTCTTTTTTTATATCTGGTTATCTGGCTATCTGATTATTTATGTTCAACGGATCTCGGAAACGGCTCTAACGATTTTCACGAATTCGGAATATAGTAGGTTTATTATATCAAAATTCGATTGCATTAAGTCTCTTCCCTGAGAAAACTCCCTGAAGGACATGAAAAGAATAATTCATCCTCGGAAAAACAGATGATGATTTCGTCGTCTGTCGATAACAGAAGATGCGTGTGCCTGTGTGGGAGATCAGCTGTGTAATCAATTAGATTACCGTATCTCGCGAGAAATCTAGAAATTTTAATTGACTCGATCAAAATACAGTAATCTGATTTGTTGACATGAGATGGTATATATCATAATATTTAAAGTTAATCATTATTTTACAGTTCCAAGTGATTAGTGAGTGTTATTTTGTTATTCAATTTGGTATGTAAACAATCTAAATTAGAACTTTTATGTTTTCAAATATTTGGACTGAAAATTTCACTTGAATTAAAGTGTATGAAACATAACCTACTTTTTGGAATATTAAATATTCCAACTATTAATTTTATAGTGAATAAATCAAAATTCGGGGAAGAAACAGTTTTGGGCTGTGCCTGTTAGTCCTTCCCCAATCATTTTAAAGAATTGATTTCTGTTTATCAATGAATTAATAACGAGCAAAGCTCGGTGCCCCGATATTTGGTATTAATGGATAGAATTTATAAAATGTACTTGTTCAGATAATATCTTTATTCCAAAAACCAAACCATTTAAAGATACATTTTGTTCGACTTGTGTTATTTACTCCTGTAATGTTAAAAAGTAAATACTATCAACAACACAACATCAGTGACAACCTATTCCAATTTATGATAAATATCGGGGCACCGAGCTCCGCTCTGGAGTACCTACAAAAGCATATAGAAATTATTACGAAAGAAGAAATTATAATAAATATTCATAGTTCATACAGAAAGGCCTTATCTAATCACAGTGGATTGAGATTAATTCGCAGGGGAATGCAAAAATTTCTCTCAAAAAAGCATGTTTAATTTTAATCCTGATTAATGTCACGTGAACCAAATCACAGAAGACCATCTCAAAAAGATAGCTTATCTGATTGATTCTGCTGGAATTAATCAGGATTAAAATTTAACCGGCTTTTGTACTACTGCCACTAAGTACCTGATTGAATTAGGTACAGAAGTTCAACTACAGCTGAGTCATAATTTTGTCTCAGTCCCACACACATGCACTCGCTCACTCACTTCCATCATCAACAGACGACGAAATTATCAGCTATTTTTCCATGGATGAATAAATTCTTTTAATGTCCGTCAGCGAGTTTCCCCAGGGATGAGACCTAGTGCAATCGAATTTTTTATATTATAAACCTACTATGTTGTGAATTTCGTGAGAATCGTTAGAGCCGTTTTTGAGATCCGGTGAAATACAAACATATAAACATACTAAAATTTAAACATCAAAACATCTAAACAGAAATTGCTCGTTTAATAGTATAGTATTTAGAATACCTAAACTTGCCGACATTATATTGTGTGAATAAAATCGTTCCAAATTTGTATGAATGTTTACCAAAATTGCTATGCAATATTCTTTTGCAATGAAGAATTATCAATGATATTATTATAATTCAACTTTTTATAAGTAACCTTAACATTTAAAAAGCAAAGCCTCCCTTACTTATATTTTAATATCCTATTAAAATATGTGTTATTTTAATATCCTATTAAAATATGTGTCATGTAGTTTTTCCTGATAAAATGTAGTTCTTTCTAGTCCTCCCGAACAAGAACAGGTGCACTGCCAGTCTCAAAAATAATATCAAAAAGATACTTTATTTCTATTTTAAAAGAGATAAGAAACGATGGTATATATTTTTACAATATTATGAAAACAGAAAGAAGTCCTCACAAGACCAAAGGTAAATAATGTCTTTTGGAAGATTAGAATGTAGAGGTGCGTACAGATATACGCGCCGCGAACATGAGCAATTCACTTTTAATCAGCTGATTATATCTGTATTTTTACAGAAACGGTAAAATACAAATATAAAAAGCTTGGCATCAGCTGATTAAAAGTGAATTGCTCATGTTCGCGGCGCGTATATCTGTACGCACCTTAAGATGTGAATTTTATTGTCATACACTGACTAATGTTAAAAACTAAAGGGTTGGGAATTGGGGTACTTTGGGGGGCACTTTTTTACACTTTGATTGGGGGGGGCATGCGCCATTGCCCTTGGGGGGGGCTGGGCACCCCTGCAGAGTCAATTCAATTTTAAATTATTTGAGATTTCTTTGTTCAAAAAATCTTTCATTATTTCGAAACATTCCCCCGGCTTCTTTCCACTTCTTAGATTCTAATCTCCACATTATTATTTTTGCGCCCGATTGCACTTAAGCTTGTTAAATTTTAATCATGATTATATGGCACGAAAACCAATTAGAGAAGATTTTTTCGAGAAGGTTCCTCCTGTTGGTTCTCGTGGTATTTGATCCCAGTTAAAATTTGACCGACTTTTTCAACAGTAGGCGACAACTAGCCCTTATGGTTGCACAAAAGTATGTTATAACGATTGAATGGCATGAGAACCAATCAGAGAAACCTTCTGAAAATTCCTTCTCTGAATGGTTCTTGTAAAATTTAGTCATGATTAAAATTTAACAGGTTTTTGTGCAACTGGGCCTTGAAGTGTTTTTTATTGGCTTTCAAAACGGAATTATTCCATAAATACTATTTATTTGTATTTGGTAACTGGTACTGATTTACTCTTTATTGACCGAGCGAAGTGAGGTCCAAGATTCAAGTCGACGGTTTTGCATTTCTCTTTATGTTTATATGTTTAAAAAATATTTATATTTATGTTTTTATGTTCCGCATTTACGGCGAAACGCGGTAATAGATTTTTATGAAATTTGATAGGTATGTTCCTTTTTAAAATGCGCGTCGACGAATATACAAGGTTTTTGGAATTTTTAAGTATAATATAGAAGGAAAAGGAGCCTCCTTCATACGCCAATATTAGAGTAAATATCAGACTATGGAATTATTCATCATAAATCAGCTGTCGAGTGGATTATAAATTGCATGCAATTCGAT
Source organism: Nilaparvata lugens (assembly GCF_014356525.2). Lineage (NCBI taxonomy): Eukaryota > Metazoa > Arthropoda > Insecta > Hemiptera > Delphacidae > Nilaparvata > Nilaparvata lugens. The sequence continues at coordinate 30,397,164 of NC_052514.1, read as the reverse complement.
ATCTCAATGTAACTTAGTGAAAAAATCAGCTGTTGTGTGGACTATTAATCGCATGCAGTGAGGCATGCAATTGATAACTTGAAGTAGCATAGTATTTTCTCCCGACTTTTCTCTGCTTTCAACTCGGTAAGCTTTTGATGGCAGTAGCATAATATCTGTTTACATCAAATTATTAGTATTGTCGATACAACAACCCAAACAGCCATTAGTCGTTTATACACCGATATCTCGCCGTCACGACAGGACAGGACAGAATTTACTCTGATGGACAGTATTAGAGGAGACTGTGGTTTAGAACTGCGCGAGGTCTACTGTTCACAGAACTACCGTACTAGTTATTCTCATATAATTATGTAATTCAGTTGTTTATCAATGTTCTTTACTTTAAGCTCAACTTCAATAACACAAGTTCAATCTAATTACAGTATGGATATTAATTTTTGGACGTTGCCGCTGAAATCTTTGAGCACTGGTATAAGACTGAATAAACTAACAGGTTATAGCCGTGAAAAACAAAAAAATATATATACAAAGTTCTTTGTTAGTTTTTATTACAAATATTATAATTCCATCATGTTTAAAACACTGAATATTCAAATCAAATATTTCAATACTTGCTTACAATACAATATTATTATCATATGGATAAATTTCATTTTAAAATTATTTGTTATACGAACTACAACAACAATAGAGCATACATAATATTTATTTATTAAACTATAAATATGGTACAAAACATTCAATTTTCCTAAAACTATTTTTTAAAATATCTAACTAGCCTAGATAAATTTTTATTGCAATTGAATTTTTCAAGTTTTCAGTTAACAAACTACAGCAATATACAACTAAAATTGGAGTTGCCTTATATTGTACGAGAGTACAATACAGTATTGAACTGATTTTGAAATTCAGCAATTTTCCAATAAAAAGTATTTCTGAAACGTTTCACTCTTAGCAAAAAGATTTGATGTGATTGAATAAATTATTTATTTTTTAATGAAATGAATGGTAAAGTTCCATCGTAGCTGTGTTTTTTTTTGTAAAAGTGAATAAATGTTTTATTTTGAAGAAAATTAGTTCATCATAAATTGCACTTGAATCAATAGGTATCGTAGGCCTGCCTATGGCATACTTCAAATCTAATCAACTGTGAAAACTGAGTAAAAAAATAAAGACTGAGTGAAAAACTGTTAAACATAGTGTATGTCGAATTAATAGAAGAATATCACTTTGTTCAAATTTTGAATCATGATTAATTTTTTTGGAAATTGCAGTGTTTTAATTTTATGTACAGTTCAATTAGTCCCAATATTTTAATTGTAAGACCTGAGTGAAATATTATGAACATAGCAATATCTACAAATTTTAGTTATTTATCCAAGAAATAGAATTGAAATTTTACAAGATATTGATCCAAAGTCAAGATTTTTATTTTTATACAACTTCATCTTTATTTTCTAATGTTTAGTATTTAGTATTAATGTTTGAAGTATTTAGCCCTGAAGTTATATGACTCCCTCTCATGATTTTATATAGACTTGTCAACATGTAGAGAAACAAATTACAAATTTTATTTTCAACACATAGATAGTCTACTAAAACGTTTCACAGTTCTCTAAAAGCTAACAAAGTGAGTCAAACTCATCATTGCTCAAAGGTACAAAGTAGCTGAAAGACTTCACTATTTCCAAACAACATCTATTTTGGAACAAAAAACTGTCAAATTTGATTGAAAAATTATTCCAAAACTCAAGTTCACATTATCTGCCAATGAATAAATATTCCTATTTTACGGATGAAATTCAAGATGTAGTTGAGGAATTCATGTGTAAATTTATCATGATTATGGTATTTTATACTGGTAACTGAAAACAGAAATTACAAACTCGTTAAGACATTAGTGCATTACTTTAGAAACAAGCAAGAAATTTTTAAATTTAATTAAAATTTGTGAGAAGAATGGTTTGGAACTAAGGGTGTTGTTCTCTAGGCTACCAGTCATTACGATAGGTATAATTTTTGTGAGTGTACTCAGTCTACTCACATTCTGAATCCATAGTTCGTAGACTAGTATTATATTATGGGTTGTGTTTTGTAATCTCAAAGTCTTATCCTAATCCACATCAGAAATAATTGATCAAACACCACTAAATAATTTGAACAAGCCATCAAATAATCATTAAGTACCTAGAGTGACAAATTTAAATACAGTATGAATAAACAAATTTGTTTTTCATTAGAAATTTAAGCAGAAAAATTGTTCGTAGCCTATAGGCAGTGATGTAGATATATAATGTCTCTATAAAAGTAATTACAGAGACATTTTGTCATCATTTTAAAATAAAATTCCTTAAAACTGCAATTTTTCGAATATTTCAACACAGACAGGTTGTTTTTTTTCATTTGAAGATTATTTCTTATTCAAAACAACTGGGAGATGGAATAATACACTTTCATTATAATAGAGTTGACATGCTCTTGAAGTGCATTTTTATTCCAGTTTCAGGTGTTTAAAAATCATTACTTTGTATGTAATTGAAGAACATGTGAATAATAGATCAAAATCTACGAAAACTAAACATTAAAAGAATAGCATTTTTCAATTTCATCATTCTATATTTTTTGTGTTAAGCATTTAATGTTTATGTTACTATATGTATTATTCTATCAGTGTTCAATGCGCATTCAATACAATTTTCTTCAATTTGGAAGCATAATTATTCTATTTTCCAATATTTCTTTGCACTCATAGTCAAAAGCTTAGAAATGTTAATGTGTAACTTAAATAGTAATACGAATTTTGAATTTCACAAAATTTGTCTGTTGAAGACTTGTAGTAATAATCATTACCAAATTTTAATACAAACATTTTCAAGAATTAGGCTATACTATTAAATATTCAGATGGATTTTTTTAATATATTGAAAACAAATTGTATTCGCATTAATCATCAGTCCTAAAATTTATGAATACTTTCTTACTTTATAGGGCCTTGAGTGGAGAAATAATATTCTTCATGAATGTCTGAATGAATTGATTAGTTTCAATGTGAATTTAAAAACTTTCTTTTTGCATGAATGTCTCAATGTTTCTAACCTGATGTGTTCAAATAATTATTAACTGATATGATCAAATTAAATTTCCACACAAATCCACATCTCTGGACTTTATTGATTTCACTTACAAAACTGACCAAATAATCTCTCAAAAAATCATCATTTTACAAATACTATACTCATCATTTTACTAGTACTAATTCTGATGATTCATAAGATCATGGGATGATTATAATTTAGTATTGGCAACTCATAAAAAATTGTGAAAATATAATTATTTAACAAGAAAACTTGATAACTTGACTTGAATTAATTTGATCGGGTATTCTAAAAATATTGCTGGCCACCCAGTATTAAAATTTAGCAACATTGTTCGTCAGTGGAGTGTCTTGTAACTACAAACATTAGGTAGGTAGTAAATATTAAAATAAATCTAATTTGACACATATTTTCATGGTGAGGGTTATCGATAATTGTCGACCCTAGCAATCACAAATTGAATTGATGCTCATTCTTAATTTCTGTTGACATTATATTATAATACTTGCTTCTTATCTCACAATTTCATGAGCTTCCTCATTCTTCGATTTTAATAAATCTTGAATCTTTAATCTTAAGTCTATATTTCTAATTTAGTAATGGTACTGAAGTGCAAGATACAGATAAGAGTTTCCAATAATAACAAGATATTGATCTACAAATTTGAGAAATCAACTATTTGAAGTTTGTTTTACATCTGCACAATAAATTTAAAATGTTCACATAAACTCCTAGTTTTATTAAATTTTTTCTCAGAACGGAAATTTCTGAATTATTCTCAAAATCAATTTCATACTAATGAAGTGATTCAAGGCAGTGAACATTTTACAATTTGATTCATTATTTGTTAGATGGTATCACCTTGTTTGCTTATTAATAATCTAATGTTTACTACAATACATTTTATAATTTAAGAATAGTTGTATAATTCTGAAAATATAGCATTTATAGTGAGAAGAACAACAGGCAGTGACCAGGTAAAAATGTACGCACATTTCAACATTTAACTGATTCATTTTGGAGAATTTGATACAAAAAATAAAATAAGAGCTGAGAGGAAATTTATTGCTTTGCGCAAATGCTTATCAAATGAAGATAAATTTGTAATTAGAATACGATTTTAGAATATTCTGCCATGTAACAATTGAAATTAAAAATAAGTTTAATAATTTCAATCTTTGTTTCAACCTATAAACACATTTGCTGTAGATTGAAATACATTTTAATATCTATAAACTATGATCTTATTTGTGGTTATTGTTGCTGATAATACTAACTAGTTGAGTTTCATATCCTAGTTGAAAGTATCTATACAATAATTTCTAATTCAAGCAGTACATTTTGGAAAAGATTAGCAGGAATTTCATCACAGATATTTCATTTTAATATAAAATCACAAAGACTTCCTACATAATCACACACACAGAGTTATCTTATTTCAGAGCGGTTACATATTGGTTATTAGTTTATCATAAGAATTATGTCAAATATTCAATAACAAACTAAAAACAATCGAAAGCATATTTTTGGAGCAAAGCCATACATTTAATGATGGACATTTTGTCTGATAATAAATAAATAGAGATTTCAGCTTTGCTGAAGACTAAAAAATCTTTAAAATAAGATGTGATGTATAATTTGCGAAGGGTCAATTAGTGCTCATTATTAAGAAACACTATCAATTGCTTAAATAAGTATCAATTAAAATGTTGTTAAATTTTGAAATCTATGTTTGACAAGACTAAATATAAATTATATCATTTTCATTTTCGAATTAAAAATACAGTTCAGAATCAACACCATGGAATAGAATAAAGAATAAGAAGTAATCGATTTCTACCCAGAGCGAATACAGAACAAATTCTTAGAAAACTACTCTTGTAATTGGATAATTTGTAATAATTATTATAAAATTGAAAATAAAATGTAGAATTATTCAAGTATAGTGGGTGAAATAAGATGGTTATAACAAGATATCAGTTTTGGAAATGCAGCACAGAACCAGCAAAATTGAAAATCTCAGATTAAAAAACTTGGATTGACTTCTATAGTGAGATTCACTTTTAACTGGCAGCAAGTGGATTTCATAATAGCTGCATCAAATGATCACTGTATATAGAAGAAGACGGAAGATGACATAAATTTGAACATTGAACTACGGACCATACAGATTTTAACCTGGATTCTCCCTCACAAGTATCGCACCTTCTCTTAAAACCCGTATATTGAAAAATATGTTTGCATCAAAAAACAAACTCTCAAACAAAATTGAAGAAGAATTCAAGTTACTGAACAGTCTAAAGTCTTCAGTTGTCATATAAATTCAGGGTACAAGCTGTGTGGCCCGGAATGAAGTCTTGTAGTTAAATTACATAATTTTCTCCAGGCGAGATATTGAACTTCTGTTGGCAACTCTATTGTAAAATGTCGGTAAAAAAGGTCATTGATTTTGAAATAGCGTCATGAAATTCAACCACATCAGCCATTCAAATGACGACACCTACATCACCTATGCCGACCTAGATAGCCAACTTCTGTCAGAAAAACTATTTCAGTGAAAAGTGGAAATAATGAAAAGTGTATAACCATAAGATTGCCACTAAACTGCATCAATGCTTCCCATTCAACAAATTCTCACAATTTCAAGTTAATCTAAATACAGGTCCGAGGTGATGAGATGTAAAGTGACGTCAAAATATTAATTCAGCCTATGTTTGGAGTGAAGCCTAGTCTTCTGATACGAGAACATACTGAGAGAATAACGAGAAGTTCGTGATAAACAAGTAATTAGTTTTGGATTGACGTCATATATGCCTGATTTTAAGTTTTAATCTTAGCATGTCATCTACCGTCTTCTTCTATATATTGTGAAAATACTGATGAATTGCCCTTAAAGAAGTGATTAGATGTACAATGATGTGACAAGTACTCTCGTCTATATAGAGTGATGCGTGGTTAATGACAATGTGTGGATTTGTTATAACTCCATGGCCTCAGCCTCGTTTTCACTGAAATCGGACATGGAGGACTCGCTGTCGTCAGAGTTTGCGGCGTTTGCGTTGGCAGCCTGCTTGCGGAACACCTCCTCGGTGGCATATCGGTTGACATACTCGGCCACCTTGCGTTTGTACTCGTCAGGTCTGTGCAGATACATGGCGGCCGCGTCGCCATTCAGAGGGTCCACGGGGTTTGGGTAAGTCAACAGCTGCGGCAGAAACGAGTCGAAAATGTTCGACAGATCGTAGAGAGCTGTCCACGCTTGATTGATCACATCTAGACAGACCGTTCCCGACACCTCGTCAATGTTCGGGTGGTACACCTTGTTCATGAACCCTATCGACGGCGACTTGAACGGGTAGTGCTCTGGCAACACCACGTGCACTTTCCACACGCCATTCTCGTAGGGCGTGTTGCGGGGTCCGTAGAACTTCACGTAGAACTCGTTGATACCACTGATAATTGTTACTTCGTGTTTGCTTTCTATCAGCTTTATCACGTCTGTGTCCATACGCCTTTTGCCGATGCTGGGTGACGACATTTTCGATTTTACGAATCTGAGTCGGAAGCCAAGAGTGTAGCTATCAACTTGCTCCTCAACCACCAGTTACCGTACTAACTCAACCACATATTTGTCATCAACTTGTAGTTATTGTGGTCGAAAGAGCACCTGCAAAATAACAAGGCGTTATTCAAATTCTATTAAAATTCAAAATCAAATCAAAATTAATCATTCAAAATTCAAATTCTTTTTACTAACTCAACCACATATTTGTCACCAACTTGCAGTTACTGTGATTGAAAAAGCACCTGCAAAATTACGAGGCGTTATTCAAATTCTACTAAAATTCATTTTCAAATTTCAAAATCAAATCAAAATCCATCATCATCTGCCTCATAATAGCTCACTCACAAGCCTAATGCCACATCTACATGTTGGCCCAGTCTGCAATTTACCTAGTGCCCAATGAAGGCCAGTGGTAGCCAGCGCTGGCAAACCACACATCCATACACTGGCGCTGGTCGACATTGGCCTTCATTGGGCCAACATGTGGATGCGGCATAAGGCTCAAGTAGGCATCGTCTTCACCAAGAAAAAAACATCAACTTGAAGTACAGAGTGGTACAAAAGTCATGATGTTAGGCCTAATTTGCACAGTGACATATGACACGTAATATTGACATTTCCATGCCAATCCACTTTTTCGCTTTGGACCATTTGTTTATATGGGAGTGAAAATGTGTGCGCCAACTTCTGTATGAATTGGGCCTTAAGTAGCCAAAGCTCTAGTTGGGTAGTGCATTTTGGTTCACTCTGTATTTTGAATAAATAAGGAATCCATTAAACGATTTGAAAAAGATTTTTGACTGCTTTGATTTGGTCATCTTTTATCAAATATTTGATGGCCTGAGACTGGTTTGATGAGGATTCAAATTTTTGATAAAAATTGGTAAAATACCTTCGTCAAAGATCTTACTGTAGAATATTTTGATCGTGTATAATGGAACCTCACAAAAAAGGCACGGTGCTTTTACATTGTATAAATAGTTTTCAATTGAATAAGCTACTGTGGTCCCATTTTTCTTTATTATTTGTGTATACTTATTTTTTCACTTTTGCAAGGGTAATAAGATGAGAAAAATGTCATGCGCTTGGCGGGATTCGAACCCCAGCCTGCGCCAACATCAGCCTATCAAAGGTTAATAGCACGTTTTATCAGCCTGTGTCACTATCAAGGTCACCTATTGGTCAACTAGTTGAAAAAGAAAACATTTACTCACTTGTTTTTCTGGAATAACTTATTTATTTTTATGCAATTCTTTGAGGAGAGCGTTTTTAGTGAAGACTATTTTGCTTAAGTAGCAAAACATTGGCGATGTGACATTCACCAGGAAAACTATCTCATTTGAAAATTTTTGCTACAAGGTTGATGGTGGTAAAATGAGAAGAGTTAACAACTTAACAGTGTCCAGGATCTTAGTTTTCTGTTTGATCCCAAATTATTGTTCACCTCTCATGTGCAAAATGTTGTGGTCGAGGCCAGAAAGAGGTTTGGTATCATGAGGTGGATTTCAAGAGATAATGAGATGAAACCGATGGAGAAAGTGTCTGCACGTATGTTATACTGGAGGCAATACAGAGAAAATATAAAAAAATACAGAGAAAAAATAGTATGTAGTGCGACGCTTCATTCTCGGCTCCGAAGATCTGTCCTACAAGGAGTTATGCCTTATTTATTTATAGATTATAATAATCAGGTCCTTACTTAGCCTACTAAGTAGTAACATGTCTTCTTCACAGTCCACTGACCGGGTAATATTGTCAAAATACCTTTCATTTGGTGGGGACTCCTGATTTAGTATTTCAAGTTCATAATGTGATTACAGAAACCACAACCCTGAGAATAAACTTGGAAAATTGGAGTGACGGAAAAAGGTTGCCATGCTTTTACATGCTTGTCTCTATGGTCAAATAAAATTGTTGGTACGCGCGGGATCAACCAGATAAACCGACATTTTGGACATTTTCATGTGTTCATTGTTAGTAATACGGCCAGTGTCTTCAGAGAAACATCAAGGTTTTATAAAGAGTGTTTCTGAAGTAGTGTCGAACATTGCAGGGTATTGTTCCTGGGTGATAGGAGACGATTACAAATTTCGTATTTGAAGTGTCCAAAACTCAGCGGTTATCCTTATAGCTGCCATTTTGTTTTTTCACTTAGGAATTTTTATCTCAAGAACTAAATGTTGTATTAATCGGAAATTCGGCATGAATATTTATGCTATACAGATTCAACTTAAAAAAAAATCTGGATGTAAATTTTCAAAATGGCAGCCATTTTAAATTTTTAATGGTAAATTTCACAAAAACCGTTCACTTTACAGAACATTCACAAGGGACAAAAAAGTTAGCAAATTTTATCAAGATTGAAGGATACCTTATTTATTAAGATTGATCAAAGAATAACAGAAAAATCCATTCTTTTCGTACTGCATGCATGACCACTTTTTACCATTTTAACATCAATATTCAGTTTTTAAATCCAAATGTATTTAAGATGAAGCTTTGAAACTCGTTATGGCTCCATATGGCCATACAACTGATTTTACTATGTTTTTCAGATGATCTTGTTTGTCTTGTAAAAGTATGATTGTTTCATTAAAAGTAAACAACCAGATAAAGTGCTTGCTGTTGTTTAGTCTTACGTTTCCTTTGTCTTATTTCTATCTTTAATTTTCAGTTTTAATATTCTCTTACGTTGCTTGTACACAAATTGTTAATTATTGTTATGGAATTTACTTTTCTGGAGTAAACTGATCTTTACTTCATGTATGGAGCAACTCTTGGCAATGCGACCGAAGCAAGAAGAATTTACACAGCTTCATTTCCAAACCGCCGCCTCCCTTCCGGCAAGGTGTTCACAAGAACTCACAATCGGCTGAGAGAAGTTGGTTCATTTGAACGGAACAGGGTAATTGCTGGTCGGCCTTGGACAGTTTGAAATGTTGCTTTTGAAGAGCAAATATTGCAGATAGTTGATGTCAATCCTAGAACGAGTATGAGGTCAGTTAGATAATCCTCATGAGGTCAAAGTGCGTGGTTATCAGCATAGATTTTTGCTGAATGTTTGGGTGGGTATTTTAGGTAATCGTGTGATTGGACCATACATTCTCCTTATCGTCTGGATTCTCCCACGTATGTTACTTTTTTAAGAGACATACTCCCAGAACTTTTGGAAGATGTGCCTCTTGCAATCAGACACAATATTTGGTTACAACATGATTGTGCCCCTGCTCATTTTGGAAATGTTGTAACGGACTTTCTGAGCATGACCTATCGTCAGCAATGGATTGGGCGGGGTGGACCAGTTCCATGGCCCGCACGTTCACCTGACCTCAACCCCTTAGATTTTTTTCTGGGGCCATATGAAAAACCTTTTCTACAGCACGCCAGTGGAAAACGAAGAAGACCTTGTGGCAAGAGTAGTAGCTGCAGCAGATGCCAATCAAGATGATGAAGATGATTTTATAGAAGTTCGAAGGTCCATGACTGAAAGGTGCAGACTGTGTAATCAAGTTGAAGTACGGCATTTTGAGCAATTGCTGCATAAGTATTAGTGAACCGATTTGAGTAAAATTAATATTTTTCAATGTAAAATAAAATTTGGAAAAAAGTTATTCTTGTAAATTTTCTGTAATGTGAACAGTTTTCAAGAAATTTGCCATAAAATATTTAAAATAATTAAATTATAAAAAAATTCATATTGATGTTAAAATGGTGAAAAGTTCTCATGCATGCAGTACGAAAAGGATTTATTTTCCTGTTATTCTTTGACCAATCTTAATAAATAAAGTATCCTTAAAATCTTGATAAAATTTGCTAACTTTTTTGTCTCTTGTAAATGTTCTGTAAAGTGAACGGGTTTTGTAAAATTTGCCATCAAAAATTTAAAATGGCCGTCATTTTGAAAATTTACTTCTAATTTTTTTATTTTATTTTCTCTAAGTTGAGTCTTTATAGCATAAATATTCATGCCAAATTTCAGATCAATTTCGTTCTTGAGATGAAAATTCCTAAGTGAAAAAAAACAAATTGGCAGCTATAAGGATAACCGATGAGTTTTGAACACTTCAAATACGATATTTTGTAGTTTACTATCATCCAGAAACTAAAATGTTTGACACTGCTTCTGAAACACCCTATATAAGTGAGAGCATGAGTGTCTACATCATATTCAATCAATCAATCAATCAATAATATTTTATTCAATTCAAGACAATATTTATACATTATTTAATGTTATCAAATGATAAAATGTAAGCTATATTATTATGGAGAACTATATTTTAGTAACTTTACATTATTATTCTATGATATAAATTTTCAAGAGCATCAGCATATCATCCACAAAAACACATACAGTATGAAGACTGATTTCGTTTTTAGAGGTTATTTGAACAATGCTAATGCTAGTGTGCAGAATAGGGGTGATGTCAATTTTGAACAAGTACATATCAAGAATAATTTCTTTAAAATATTTATACAGTATCATTATTGGGCGAAACGAAATTTGTAGATTCTACTAAATTTTAATAGCAATCACTACTATATTTAACCAATAATTTGAACACAACAAAACTAATGTTAGTAGAAAATAAGATGCACATAATGTCATATAATCAATCCATTCAATGCTTCTAAAATGAAGACTGAGGCACACACAAAGGTGTCTGAATAAATTAATAATACCAATTATATACCGTAGGCCTATATAATTTACTACTTATTGTGAAAAAATAGTTCTAAATTGAATGAAACTTACAAACTCTATTATCAAACATAAAATAAAAGCACACCACAATTTAACCAAATATTGACTCACTTGAAAAAATCAATAGCATAGAGAAAGTATAAATAACGATACTGCATTGAATAAGTGATTTTCAGCCGAGAAATCAATAATATTATATGTTGGCAGCAAAAAATTACAACCTGACATGTACCTAGTGTAGTGTAGTGTTTACAGCATAAAAGCAGAGAACATATGAATTTCTCGTTGGCTTTTCATTTTATCAAATAGAGAGTGCCCAGATTTCCTCTACTATTTTATTATCTGTGAGGAATAATTATTTATAGGAAATTGAATAGCATATTGTTAAATAGAATTAGTAGCCTTCTAATGGCATAACAGTAATAGGTAAGTCATTTACAAAAGAAAGAGGGAATTATTCATTTGTTTAAGAAGTATGAGACCCTGTTGCACAAAAGCATGCTAAATTATAATAATGATCAAATTCCAAGAAACCCAATCAGAGAAGGATTCTCTGAAAAGGAGGCTTCTTTATTGGGATTAGAAGTTAATAGAGTTTTGTGCAACTGAGTCTCAGTCATTTTAATTCAGAGATTTACGGTATAGAATTTCCAATTGCAGTAGGGTTTTTACTTATAACGTAATATAGCCTATTTTTGATCTGATAATTAACCACAAAATAAGAAGGAAGAGTTTACCTTGAATTGCCACAACGTAAAAGAAAATCTAAATTATTTGATCACCTAGTTTTTAAAACGACATCATAGACAGTCAGAGCTGATCAACGTTAGTATGAAGTTTGTCTACTAACTTTGAGAGCTGATAAATTGATTTTCCTTCTAGTATTATTTGAATCTCTGAAATAAAATGAACACTTAGTTAATCAGCTGTGTAAAAACACTTTGCTTTTTTTGTATAAATAAAGAGTATAAAAATGCTTTGGATTTTGAGTTTGAGCCACTTGTTGATCTGATATGACTAAAAATAATACTGTATCAACATAACTAAAAAAATCGTTGTAATATTTTAAATAATAAAGGGTACTTCAAGTTTCAATATTGTTTTATCAACATAATTAATTAGCAAATATCACAGATTTCTGTTTTAATTAAAAAACGACAACACAATGCTTGAGAGTGAGCATGCAATCTCCATGAAAAATAATTAATCAGCCAACAATTTAGATGCTAATAAACTGAATACCGTATTCAAATTGATTTGGATTTTGTTCAATTGGAGCCACTAGGATACCATTTCTGGATTAAGTTAACGGGAATCAATTTGGCTTAGTGAGGGTACCAGAGATATGGACTCTTTGTCTGATATTCTGCTCATTCAAAATTGATAAAAATAATAAGTAACTTACCTAACTTGGAAAAATAATAGCCTAACTGCAAAAAAATATTTACGATACAGTTGTCTAGCATAAAAAATATAATAAGCCAAGTTGGAAATAGTTCACTACCTATTCGATTACACTGTTTAAGCAGGATTAATTACTTTATCAGCACAGTAACCATATTTCAAAATAAATTAACGCATTCCATGTAAAGAGTAGTCATCTATTTCATAATGCACAAGAAATTACGTGCTCAATCAAAGATAAGAGAACTGATTAAAGTTACAGAATAGTATAGAGATAGATCATGTTTGAAATTTGCTGATAAAACATTAAATTATAGTGACTAAGAATTAAAAAATGATTTTTTTCCAAATAAAAAAGAAAGTTGTAAGTTTATTTGCAGCTTGATACTCTGAAACTTTCTTTGTCCAGACAGGTCGATTTTGAAACACAATAGAATTGATTATTATGAATGTACCTGAATGTTTTGAGACAGTTATTCATTAATGGGTGATTTGGTTCACTAAAAACGTCGAATTTGGTAAAATCCTACAAACACAAACTAATTATAAGTTAAATTGCAGAGCACAACAAAATAGTACACCACCACAACGAACACGATCGAGTGATGGTGATGGTTATCATATGTTTGCACGAGAACGTCGATGACATATGATTGTGGAAACGTATGGTGAGGGAACAATCATCAATATCAGATGTTTATATATAATACATTCAAAATCAATGATTGGACATTGTAATATGCATTCATTTATCCATATAAATTTTGATTACAAATAATAAATAACAATCCATTCAGTGATAACCATATTTTACATTTCATATTGATTATAGAAACGGGATCCTGTCAGCTGTTTCCTAGTTATCACTTTGAATGGTGGGAATTTCAAATTTCAATTCAACTGCCCTCTTAGAATGTTCTAGAGTTTCAACAAATTGTCATTTAAAACCTTTTAAACATTCAAATATTCTTGTTCTACACCAGTTCAAAATCAAATCAATTTAGATAATTCACAAATTAGTGTTATGTTGTTTGACTTTTATTGTGACAATTAGCATAGCCACCATAGAGGTGGCTATGCAATTAGCCATCGATCCCACAAGTGTGGGTAATCATGGATGACGAAGAAGGTGTAAGATAATAAATACCGTAAAAGGTGAAAATAATACCGGTAAAAAATATTTTACAGCAGCAATCTGCAAAAAAAATGTAAACTAATTAGCGAAAAAAAGTATTTATCAAATTATTTGAGTTAATTATAAAACTCGATCGCTCGCCAATCCGTTTAGCCTGGTTCATCCAAAAATGTGATCAGCAGACTCGCTTCCTTCCGTCAAAACGTCAGAAGAGATTTGCAAGCTCGATTCGACTACCAGTTTTCTTTGATTTCTAGCGTAGGCTTGCAAAAATCTCTATTTTTATCAGAATTAATAAATATATTCAGTTATTTCTCAATTAGAGACTTGGTTAAGTCTCTTTTGGGCGTTATTCTAAGACCCCACAAAGCACCAATACATTTTTATACCTCAGCTGAGCCTGTGTACCAAATCTGAACATTTCTTGCCAAAATTCGTTCTTGGAAAAGCTAAGAAAACGCAGATTTTGGGCGTAACTTTGGAATTTTTTTCAAATCCGTTCTCAGTCCAATAAATTTATTTGGTCCAATAATTTTTTAATTCTGTTGATTATGAATGAATGAGTGAATAAATCAGTACCATTCCACTTTTATATAGATTCAAATTGATTTACTAGATTGAATTAGTTTCAGTACCGGTACCTATGTACCTAACAAACTTCCAGTGTACGCCGATTATATTTCTGTATTATTACTTGTTAGTACAACTTGTGTTATAAAACAACTATGTTCTTATAGTATCGGTATGAACTAGTTTAAAAAAATAATCCATAAACCAAGCTAGTGCCTGTAATGTCAATTTGAACGTCTCATAAACACGGGAAAAATCTCACAATTAAGATGGACCAGATCAAGGTGAGTAAGAGTACCATGTTTTATATGAAAATCAAAATTTCAAGTGTTGTTTTTGACCATCTTAATATTGACAGACTGTAAACACAATAATTTAAATTATATATATATAATTATATCGTATTGCTTGATGTTGAAGGTGCATTCTATATATATTTCGTCGATCATGATTTAAATTACAAAGAAATATCAAGGTTTTCTACCCACGCCTTAGCGTGGTCCGTCATATTGAAAATATCTTCAAATGTTCCATTGAAGGCTCTGGGGCATGCATTTATTAGGTGGTCGATGTTCTGCACAGCAGGACCACAGTCACAACCTGGAGAATCAACCCTTCCCCATTTGTATAGCAGGTCAGCGCATCTGCCATGCCCAGTAATTAGGCGATTTCGACGAAGCCAGGTTCTTTTTTTAGAACAAAATTTAAATTAATTATCAAGCTAAATAGACTATGTACAGTTGAATCTTTTTAATAATATTCATAATTATTTAAGCTACTGAAATCTATTCCTCAACATTCTCATTGTGTGTAAGTGGGTATACCCAAAAATCTGAGTTTCAAATTTGTTGACTTCCACTCAATCCCCAAGTTATTGAGTTCCCAGCTTATCAAAGGTATAGTCCAAACTTGAGGCAATGGCTTATTATTGTGTCGCGCCTTTCAATTTAGCACAAATAATTATTTACTTCTATGTATAGAACAATTCAGAATTATATTACTGTACATTACATCACTTCAACTCAAATAATAAATCACTCATTGATTTACTCATAGATCCCTTCTTACGAAACGGTACAGGCACAATATTTTACGGTAGTCACAAGAATGCAGAGAAGACGAGACAAATAATAACAAGTAGACTGATTAGGTAGTGTACTGAGTGGGCAAAAATGAAAAACAAATACAAACACACACGCACACACATTTAATGTCAATTTTGTACAGGATCGATAATGGAAAATTATAATAATGCTACATCAAATCTAGAGACATTGACGGAAATAAGCTTCAATTAAAACAATTTAGTAGCTTTACCAAAAGTTCAGAGTAACTAGAAATATATTCGATGGAATTGAAAAAAGTATTTAGAATTGATTAGAAAAAAGTCGGTGGGCTTTAAACTATATAAACTATCTCACTTCTCGATTGTGTACTAGAAAAATTCAAAATGAATTCTCTTTACAAACATAAAACGGATATTGATTGATATTTAAAAAAAAACGATAACAAAAAATAATACAGATAGGAATATAATATATGTAGATAAATGATATTTTATGCTTTACAGCAACAAAGTTTATAAATATCAACCAATAACAAATAGGTGACATTGGGAATCAAAATTAAGCAATAAACAGAAAAATTAAAAATAGGAACTTTTAAACTATTTATCAAGGAATGGAAAATTTTGAAATTCGTCAAGCTTCAGCCTTGATTTTCAATAGAAGCCTACACATCAAAATAATAGGAAAGAGCAAATAAGATAGAAGTAAGTTTTTCAAGAGGAATTATAATATTGGTTGAGAAACCAAACTATGATCTGATAAAGGAGCTAGAACTTTTATCAATAATGTAAGACAAGTAAGAAGTACACTAATTGAAATGACAAAACAAACATTTTATATGGTTATGAAGCAACATTTAAAAAAAGGAATAATCAAGGATAGAAATGGAAAATACAAATGAAAGCTTTATACAATCAAGAAATGAGATTTAAAATTATTGTTAGACATTAAACTACGGTAAAAACGGAAAAATTACAATAAAAATGGTTCACTCCTAACGTATTCAATTAATTTTTTGTAGCTCTAAGTTATTCTTAAATTGTTTGTAGGATATTCATCAATATGCAACACAATATATTCATTATCTGTAAAAGGAAAGATGGATGACTAATATGATTGCAATATGAGAAAGTCATCACAATAAATCAATTGTTGGATGGATCTCATCATACTTCCGTGTGTCGTCACTGTTTAGAAGCACTCTCCAGGTAATTTATGAAGTTACTTCATCAGGTATTTCAATACCTAATTTAAATTACTTCTCCAGGTAATTTATGAAGTTACTTTATCAGCCTTTGTGTCCATAATGAAAGAACAATCATAAATAATACGGTAGATGAAATTAAGAATCAAGTTGAAGTAATAAACAATTGATAGTAGCATAATAGATCTATCCACAACACACACACTCATATAGCCTATTATTATCAAAATATACAAAACTTACTCTAATATCGTCACTTATACTATTTGTACATTTTTACATAGTTTTACTTAATTAGAATACACAATTTTTACTTAATGTAGATGCAAGCCAATTATTGCATAAAACCTGAGTTGAAATAGGGCAGCAGTCTTGTTCACTGGTTGTATACAACAGGATTACAATGATGACTATAAGATCGATAGGTATTCGAAAGAAATCTAGGTTTAAAATAAGACTGAGCTCATTGAGATCTTAATAAATTTCGAATGGAGATAAAATTAACATAAATTGGAAAGTTCGATGTGCAGAACTGTGAAATCCACTGTTGTGACTAAAGTAATACGACATAAAAAGAAATATATATTCAGTAAAATAATAAATCAAGTAAAAGAAGGTACACGAAGTGTCATCAGGTTCTAAGCTGTCTTATGAACTACGAACGTTAACAGATAAAAACAGTTTGATTCACCGCATTAAAAGTAATACAGGAAATGATATTGAATACAGAAGCATAGTACAAGAATAGCACCTTCAATTTCACACAATACAAGATCCATTTGGAAGAGAATTCAAATCGGGTTTTCATCATTTTCAGTGGAATATTTTAGTTTCAACAGTTTATTCTTGGCTTTGACTCTATTTTAATACAGAAGATGGCACTTCCTTATCGCTACTTGCAGCCAAGCTCGCAATCACAAGTGTTTTTCAACACACAATATAGAAAAATGTTTGTTTGAATCCTAGCAACGTTGCTTAGTTCCATAAGTTAGGCTGGTAGATGTTTGTCAAAGTACTGGAACAAAATCATAAAATACAATTAATTCAACATCAATACAATATATTTAATCATTCGTGAATAATATGATACTACACATTGCTATATACTTGAGAAAAGTAGTAGTTAATAATCGAAGATGTAGCTAGTAGTAGCTAGTAAAGCGGCTTAATGACAGGGAATGTAGAGCTCGCACATTAAATGTGGTACGTACACACTGTCTCAATAGCTCAGTTCCCTGCCTCTACATTCTTCTGATCTCTACATTCCCTGTCAATTACACCCCTTTAGGTTCGGGTGGCTAGGTTTGATCAAGTTACGGAGTATGGAACCCTAAGGCCGGTTACAAAGCTTGAACGATACGTCAGTCGCACTTGCTTTCAGGGCATACTCACACTAGCACGTCTCAAATTGAGAAGTGACTCAATACATTAACGCCCCAAGTGAGTGTTTTGTCTACAATGACTACAAAATTGCTGATTCGAAATTCTAAAATGATCAAATAGCTCTAAATGATACTACTAGCATATTTCCATTTAAAAGCAAAAACTTGACCCCTACCCTAATCTAACCTTGACCTTCTAGCTTTCCCTAACGCTATACGTAATCCTAACAAAAAGTCATCTTGTCCTCACACAGCACCGTAATGCATATGCGCGGGTAACCTTTACCTCTCTTTTTACCTTGTAAAAATTCTCATTCATTTTACAATGCGAAATGAATTTTGACGGCACGTATTCAGCTGATCGATACTCAATCGTGATCAGCTGACCGTTGCCGTGACTCCTACTCTGCCGAGTCGGTACTCTGTATGTTAGGTTTTGATTATGAACTATCCTAGCCTCTTCTAATTTATTTATTCATCAATACAATCGCAAATCATGGTCTTTAGATATGGCTGGGCGAGAGTAACAGGCCTAGCCCAAAACTGTTGTACTCCCAAATTTTATAAATAGTGATATTGCCAAAGGATATTTATATTTATCCACTGCCAAAAAATTGAGCCCAATAATACACCCGTAATGAAGAAACTAGAAATTTTTAATTTAGAACATGCACGATAAACACACATGTGAACGTTGCGAACACACAATGTTGTACGTTCCAACGCTTATAGCAACTGAAATGGCATAGTATGAGCCGTTTGCCAACATTTGTTCCAGGA